>NW_015151151.1:256072-268658 GCF_000732505.1 Cyprinodon variegatus | reverse complement strand
TATATATATATATATATATATATATATCTTTGTTCTTAGTATAGCCCTAATAAAGTTATTATTTTTTCTAGCAAGACCAAGATCATTTCCACAGCAGTTCATACTAAAAGTGTAAATTCTATTATGCTAACACAAGTGCATAAACTGTAACATAAAACATTCTTATTAAAGTCATTGTTTCCTTCTTAAAACCATTTGTGCTTCAGGAAATGTGATGAACAGCTTTAGGTAATTGCATCTCAGCATCTAAATATGGGATAGGAATGGACCTCTGAATGTCTATTTGCTGAAATGAAATGTTTAAAAACTTTATATCAGTGTTAATGCATCAGAAGATTTGATTGCTAAATTGCAAAAGCAACAAGAGAGCTCCATGTCTGCAGGGATGCAGCGGTCATGTGAAGTTTTGTAAGCTGTAATGAAACAGCAACATATGGCAAACTATCCACCGATGAGGAATTCATCAAAGACGCTTTGATAGAGTCTGCAGGGAGAAAAGGACGTTTTAGCAAATATGTCACCCTGGCGGCACATCGTAATATCCTGCGCTTTAGGCAACAGTTGTGATGTCTGCCATTCAGGTCTGCTGTTGGTTTCTAAAAAAAATTGGACCTATGAGGAACTTTAAGATGACGGAGGAGCTGGCAGCTGTGCAGCCATAAATGGCACCACAGTGGGTAGTGATTTGTTCACAGGGGTAAATGCATCCAGGCGCATACTGGGACTAAAAATGGGACAGACTGGTAACGGTTGTAGCTGAAGGTCTTCCAATTCCGTAGGGAAAAATGTATTTTCTGTCATTCTATCATTTATCAGATGTGTACTTTCAGTCTAAACATTAGCATCAATATGGATTATGAGATTGTGACCTCGGTGACTCACAGTGTTTCATTTGGTTAATGGAAACATTGGGACATCCGAGACCTCTAAGATCCACACTAAATACACAGCAAAAAATTGAAATCTAAATAAGCATTTCTTTATTAAAATAAGGGATTTTTTCTTAAATTGAGGAGGTAAATGAGATAATTTGCCAATTAAGTAAGACGATTTATATTTAAAATAATGAAAAAAAATGTATTGTCTTATTTCACGTGCATACTATCTAATTATCTCATTTTAAGAAAAAATATATTAATTACATTGGAAAATCATCTTGTTTATCTGCTCAAATTAAGGGTAAATACACTTTCTTTAATATTTTTTTTACTAATTTGTCGATAGTTTTTGCATTGTTGCAGATCTGACCTTCACTGAGGATGGAACTGCACTAACAAATGAATAGATAATGAGAGATCTGCATTCCTATTCTCATTTTAACACTGCAAAGGTACGAGTACAAATGTGAACAAATGTTTTAATCGATAAAGTTTCAGAAATCCAGGTTACACCCTCCTATTGACGATATCTTGTGTAGCTTCCTTCCCATATCCACCTCAGACATTCAATTCTTATGGCTGAAAGCTAAAAGTTTAGAGAATTAAATATCATAAATTTAACTGGTCACTGTTGGAACTCTGCAACATGAAAACAGGGCCAGTAAAATATGCTGTTAGTCGTTCTGGGAGGAATCCAGCTGTTCACCCCTTTAAATGTATCATTTCTACTTTAGGCAGATGTTGAAATGTGAAGATGATTAAAGTTTATAACTCCTTGCTGCCTCTTCCCAGACCTGAAATAAACCGAATGTTGAACCCTTATCAAATTCACTGCTAAATGAAGCGAAATGAAAGGAAGTGACAGAATGGGGATCACAGCCTTATGACCAGAACGACATTAGTAGCGACACATCTCGCCTTTTTAAATGCCAAGAACAAAGGACCTTGTTAGAGCATGAATATCACTCAGAGGTAACAAGATGTCAGATGTTGTTTCACCTGATAATAAATCACACATCATCACAGGTGCTATACATGAATTCTGAAGAGCAGATCATGTGTGTTTGCTTGATTTTGTGATGCAGTTGCACAGATATATTCCTGTTTTCTTCTGTAAACATCAATCTAACTGCTAACATATTTTACTAATGGTAGTTTATGAATAGCTTTTTGTGGTTTAATATCCCCGCATTGACCACAAACTTAAACCTTTTAGCTACATTTTGTAGGTATTATCATTTGGTCCCTCTGATTCAGAGATTTCTTTCAGATAAATTGAATTCATCCATAAAACTCTCATGAATCAGTTCAATTCAAAATCAGCCACAGATTTGATTTGTTAATGCCAAATACATATTAGGTTTTATATGACCTAATATGTTGGAGCAAGCAAGGAATATTTTCATCCGTTAATTTAATAAAAAGATTTACACTACATGAAGCACAGTTGTATTTACATTTTTCATAGCACTTTTAGGCTACAAAGATCAATATATATATATATACATATATATACATATATCCATCCATCTTCTGTCATGCTTATCCCAAGCAGAGTGGCAAGCATTCCTGGTGCTTATCTCCAGTTGTCTACAGGTGAGAGGCAGGGTCCACCCTGGACAGGTCGCCAGTCCATCGCAGGGACAACCCTTCACGCACACACTCACATCTAAAGAGAATTTAGAGAAGCCAATTAACCTAACAGTCATGTTTTTGGACTGTGGGAGGAAGCTGGAGTACCCAGAGAGAACCCACACATGCTCAGGGAGAACATGCAAACTCCATGCAGAAAGACCCCGGGCTGAACCCGGATCAAACCCGGAACCTTCTTGCTGCAAGGCAACAGTGCTACCCACTGCTCCACTGTTTATATTTTTTCTAATAATTATCATTATCTCCATCCTCATGGCTTTGAACCTCATCTTTCTGTCAGTCGCTCTAAAACAGTCAGTCATTAAAGGGGCGTGGCTAATTAACTTATCTTCTAAAGATTTAAAGCCTTTGAAACACTTTTCCCAGAAATGAAGAAAGTAGAAAGACAGCAGAAGAATTTTACATTAAGTCATAATAAAAGACAATTCTAACACAAAATTTGCATATTTCATGTTTAAAATTTGAGAGTAAATAGTTAAAGTAATAATAAAGGGGACTGTGGAATCATCCAGTGTGTGAACTTCAGTTATAAACAGTTCAGGTAGTCGGCAGGTTAGCTGTAACAGAGTTAATCTGGTAAGATAGCTTAGCTGCTCGGTTGTAGCAAAACTCCAACACCAAATGTAGAGTAGCAGTCATTCAAAATGGCCCTTCCCAATCAAATGCTGGCCGAATGGCAGCCCACTTCCCTGCAACTCCCAGCAAAATCCTCTCCAACTTCCAGTCACTGAAGTGACCCCCCCTCCTTCTCCTGGGCGTGTATATTTTTTTTACTCTGACTCCACTCTTTCCCTGAATTACAGGGTCAAATTATGACAGAAAGAATATTTTAGTTCAAAGATTGATGTTTGAAAAGGAATTGTAGGCGACCAACCGAGGGCCCATCAAAGAAAGTGGGGAAATTTTTGAATGGTTGCTACTGTAGCAAGGAAGAGTCAAGTCAAATGAAACTTCATGTTAGATGTTGCAATCATTCCTTTTTCCACCACAGGATTCTGTCTTGTTGGATCACATTTATTGAGCTTTTTTCTGTTTTTTTGTGTAGTTCATGTGAAACACTTTGAATTGTCTTTGAACTGAGCTGTGCTATATAAATACGTTGCCTTGCTTTATGAACCCTGAAAACAGAAGTCAGGCATTTGGTAAAGTTAGTAACCATCAGGTGACATTATAGCTGTAGTTTTTTGTTAAAGCTACAGCTTCTCTGCAACCACAGAATCCAAATGTTGATGCTTTATTTGTCCTGGGCTTTGAAGTAATTAGACAAATCTCCACTGGCAAGAGAGTTAGATGGTTTACTCTGTGTTTATAATATTTACAGTCGGTGTCCTGTGCCACAGAGAACAGATATGAATGAATAATTTTAAAGCAATTTACCTTTAAGTGGATCATGTGAACCTGAGTCTCCTCACCCAGTGTTTCCACCCTTAATGAACAGATAAATCACATATGCCACCATCTTCTCACCTCCAGAGGGTTAAAAAATGCCTGACAAAACCAACTGGGCCCAATAAGTTGGCTGTGCTATGAATTCAGTGTGTCAGCTAAAGGGAAAGTTTATTTTTTTCTGTGATCCAACAACTGGAGCTGCCACATAGGGGCTTCATTAATTGGCTCTCTGCTGCCTGAGGTTATGGCATCATCAAGGCAAGGCAAGGCAAGGCAAATTTATTTGTATAGCAGAATTCAGTACAAAGACAATGCAAAGTGCTTCACATTATAGGAAAATAAAACAGAATCAAAGCAAGTAGGAAATTAATAAATAAATAACAAAAAAAAAATGCAAAAACAAAAAATAACATTCAAAACAGTTGGACTAAAGAAAATAAAGAAGGTGAACTAATGATGATTCAGTTAAACTGTTTAACTAGAACAGTCGAAGGCAGTCGTAAACAAATGTGTTCTTAGTCTTGATTTAAAGGAACTCAGGCTTTCCGCACTTTTACAGTTTTCTGGAAGTTTGTTTCAGATAAGTGGAGAAAAGGAACTAAATGCTGCTTTAGCTGCTCAAAAAGTTCAGATATTGTTCTTATTACTTAGCAGAAAAGGAGACGCATAAAATGGGAGCAAGTATTGTTCAACCAAAACGATAATCCATTAGATTCTAAACGTAAGCTCAGTTTCACCTCAGAATTGGGCAAGACATGCAGCTGATTGATTATGGGAAATAAACATTAAGCATTTTAATTTAAAATTCAATTCATGCACAAACCAAAAACTGATCAAATGACTAAATCGATTCAACTCTGCTTTTTGCCACAGCACCAATTAATGAATATATCAGGCACATTACATAATAAACAGAATTTAAACAGAAATATAAAATTAGATAAGTTAGATTAATTTTATCTTAATTCTAGTTCTAATACAATGTCAAGTGAAACTGATAAGGCCAATTAGCTTTCCAGGAAGTCAGTGGAATTGGCTGACATCTCTTCTCCAGAGCTAGCATGTAGGAACAGACGGGTGATTGGGATTAGCTGTTAACTGATATAATGTCATTGCAAAATGTTCTCTTTTCATATATTATCTTTAAACAAGCTAATGGTGCTGCATTTCTACACCATGCTGACATCCTAATCCTAAAATAAAAGCTTCACTTTGTCAGGATATTTAGTATTAATGATGTGTGAGTTTATTACACCTTAATATTACTTGCCTTTTGTGTTTTAGAACTGTTTTCCGCAGTAGTTTATCTAATTAGGACAGTTCCTCTGTCAGGATATACAGTTATAATCTTCATTCTGTACATGGCAAATATTTGCGAAAGGAATGAGAGCGGCGTCATTAAGCTAAAAACAAAGTGTAATAGTTTAGATAAAGCTGAAGCCAGGAGCCATGGATGTCTCCTCATCTCCAAAAATGTATAATGTAATGATGTGGCAGACTGTTTGTATATGAAATGCTTCCTTAACTGTTAATCGTGGCCACTTCACCAGATTGGTGAGCAGCTGCCTTCTGTAACTCTAAGCAACTTCTCTGATCTGAGTAAGATTACAATTTCTAACAAAATCTATTGTCATGTCTCCTGGTTAACACATATACATAATGAAGTGTTATTTAAAGAGTTTGTCCAGAGTGATCTTGTTTCAGGAAAAAGAACTGGAGAAAAAAAGCGTCATGGTGTAGACACAGAACTTTTCCTTTAACAACTTACAGGCATTCCCTAAACCAAACCTGGGTTTACAGATAGTCGGCAGAATAAGTTCCAGAAAAAGTGCTAATAAACAAATCATTTATAAAAGAAATACATTTGATTTAAATTTACAATCAATATCATGCCTTCAGCTGAGAATCTGAGCAGCTCTAAAATATCGAAACACAGCAGAATTTTTCCTTCGACTGGATCAATGAATTACTCTTCATGACTAATAACTCAAAGGGCCTTTCTTTATACAGAGTAGCATTCACACAAAACTGAACATTTTGTACACTTGTACCAAAACTGTTTGTTCTGCTTCAAATTGACCAAAGTTCATTTCCTCCGATTCTGCTTCATCGCAAGTAAGTAAGTGAGAAAGCTTATTGCTACTCTAGTGAGGACCAAGAAGGACCAAGAAGCAGTTTTTACCGGCTGTTCCAACATTCACACTGATTGAAGAGCAGAGTGTGAAAGTGAACCAAACTCCATGAAGGGGTGAAATTCTTTGATATTTCATAGCAGACTAAATAAAAAAAGACAAGGTTTACAGCTATTCAGCAACAAGAACAGCTCTACCTTTCTTAAACTTAAAAAATTCCCAAGAAAAACTTTTATATGACCTACAGTCTGTGTATGGTTTGTTGTTTGTTTTTTCAGTTTTGAAAACAAAAATTGTCGGGTGTTTTTTTTTTTCTGGAATTTTTTTCTTTTTTTGAAAACAAAAATGCCAAAGTATAATATTAAAATAATTCAAGCTATACTGTGATGAATTATTATTCAAATTATTTTAATTAAAAATGAAAATATAAAGTCGTATGTGTTGGGATCTGGAGATTTACCACCTTTCTCCAGCAGAGTGCGCTGTGGGTCTCCTGGGCTGGAGCCTCCAGCACACCTGAAGCTCATCAGCCCATCAGGAGACCTTCCTACATAAGCAGCAGCCAGACCTTCCTTCAACGCCGCATTCAGAAAGAATCTTAGTTGTCTCTAGAGAGAAACCTGATTCTAACCTGCCTCTGTCTTCTTGCTCACAGGAAACCCGTCTAAAGTCTAAAGCTCTGGATGAGCTTAGCCTGTAAACCTGCCTGCCTGCCTAAGGGAGCCAAACCTGAAGATTTCAATCTGGACTCCTCCTGCTGCTCTCAAGGAAGAGCTGGAAACTCAAACCAAGGTCTGCCACTCACAAGTCAGAAGCTAGACGCTGCTGCTGCTGAGCACTCTGCTGAACCAACAGTCTCTGGACCCAACCGGTTCCCTCCCTCACAAAGATCAGTCTGGATCTCTTTAAGGTATATTCTGAATAATCTAACTCGACAAAACATCTGACTACCTGGCTAATCAAACTATCCGTCTCTGCAGACATCAGTGATTCCAGCCCCGGACCAGTGCCTGAACCAGTTCATGTTCTATCTGTGAAAACCATTCAATAAACTCTGTTAAACTTTTACTCTGCTTCCAGTGGTGTTCTGCATGTGGGTTAAGTCTCTTAAGCCAATCTTGACAGAATGTGAAATCTCTGGTTAGTTTGGCCAAAAAAGTGATTATTGCGACTGTTACAGATTAATTCAATTCAATTCAGTTTATTTATATAGCGCCAAATTCACAACACATGTCATCTCAAGGCACTTTACAGTTCAACCAGATCGTACAGTCAAATTGATACAAAGTTAAAATTAAGCCAATGATTCATTGCCCTAGAAATTCACATTTTGTACAAAAATAACCCGTCTTTTAACCATTAAAATTAGAAAAAAAAAGAATTTTTCATTACAGGAATTTCATTCAAATTTTGGGATATAGTTTTAAAGCAATAATACAAAGAAACAAAAGTTGTATTATAAATTTTTTTTTTGTTTAATTTTGAACCCAAAAAAAGCAACAACAACAAAAAAACAATGAAAGATGGTCTGTGTACCTTTGTTTTCATTCATTGTTCAGTTTTTTTAAGTGAAATATAAAACCAAAACCAAGACGTTTTTGATTTCTCTCAAAAGTGGAGTCATATAGAGAGATGATTGTGATGTGTGTCCAGTCCAGGGTTTCAAGGCAGCTGATTCTTTGATTTATTCAGACTCATTCCAAGCCATGTTTGGCTTTTATGAGGGTTCAATATGTTCAGTGCTCCGAGCTTTTTACTTGAGCGCTTTCATGGAAACTCTTAGCTAACTATTTTTCTGAGTTAACTGACAAAGAATTGCCATTATACAACTTCAACTACTATTCTATGCACAAAAATAGGAACGCTGCAGACATCTGTAAGCAAGAACATAGAGATCAATTAAACATCTCCTGGCAGAAAAAAGGTGGTTTTAAATCTGATTCTAGTGTTTAAAGCTGGTAAAATGGTTTTGCATTCAGAGGATATTACTGCCAATAACAAAAAGTTGAAATGAAACCACCTGTTTTTCATTTTCATTAAAAGCATCCTGAACAGCCTCCAATATCTGCACATCACTTACAGCATGGAGAGCTGGTGTCAGTGCAAAGTGTCATCTGAAATTAGATTGATTATGCTGGGAAAAAAACGTACCTTTGGCTACCTTCAATTTTTTGCAGAGACTCATGCTGACATTTATGCCTCACAACTGAGTGCTGCTTGGGTGCTTTTCTGCCTTATTTGGTTTCACTGCATTACAGTGAATGAAACACAGAAAGTAATCAAGTGAAGCAGAAATGATTAAAAGGAAAATATGTACATATATTTTAGATTTTTAAGGTAAGTTTTTATAGTTACTGATGACTAGACCTTTATTTCATGTTCTCATAATTGTCTGATTGGTGACATATTCCACTCTGAGGAGCAGAAATCGTTGCCTATTTGTTGTTTTCAATTTACTTAGGATGGACTTAGGATTTCCACGTAATGGTATTTCCTACAGTTTCTTGTGTGTCTATAGGAAAATTCAACTTCAATACCAAACATTCTCCCACTTAGTCACGTTTAACTACTTACAGTAACGCCACACTACTATGGAACTAGATATGTCTTAATTTTCACAATTACACATATGTGACTTATACATGCACAGGACAAGATCCACACATGCACAGCACGATTCACACAAGCACAAAAAATCCACACACACACAATACAAGGGTGGATGTGTGATAGCGGACGGCAGTGGAAGTGGAACAGTTCTTATTGATTAACGTGAGGGTGCAGGTGTTCCTCACAACGTATGTGAGCGGGGCGGGGCAGAGGGGTGACGGAGGAAGTGGAATCTGAGGTAAGTCAACCCACGTGCAGTACTTTCTTGTGATTGGCTTATACAATGGAGCTTTGTGATTGGTGGCAAACCATTCCCTGCTTTAAAAATGCATTTGTGTATCGAGGCACGTCAGGGGAGTCTCAAAAATCCACACACAAATGCAGTGAAGTTTGAGACAACTGGTACTTGGTAATTTAAGGTTGTAATTCTTTATGGACCAGAATCACTTTGGTGAATCTTGTTCTCTGCATATGTGGATCTTGCGTGCTTGCTTAAATCGTGCTGTTCATGTGTGGCTGTTGTCTTGTTTGTATGAATCACAGATGTGTATTTGTGAGAAATTTGAGACCGACACTAAGACAGTTTTATGACAAATATTGCAGGGCTAAAAAAAAGATCTTACATAAAAATGTAAGACATTTGTAACATTGACATAGCACTCATGGGCCCAGTTTACACAAATTATGCAAAACGGTGGATTTTGGGGTGACTTGCACTTTAAATAATGACTAAATATTACAGCAACATTGTGTTAGTCGATGCATTATGGGAACAAAACAAAAAACAAAAAAAATCATGGTGCTGGAGCTGCAGATGTCACTTGTTCCTGATCCTACAGCTTCAGATTTGAAGCTGCCAAAAGTAAAAACCTCTTTAGAAATCACACCAAACAACTCTATCTGGCTCTTTATGACTCTCGCTGACTGAATCCTCCGCATGGCACAGAAAATTAGATCTCTCATCCTCATGCCTTAGCAGCCAATTACTCTGTGTAAATGGAATAATAGGTTACGCTGAATTCCCCGGCTCCATCGTTGGCTGACTATCTCACATTTCACCCCAGCCAAATATTCAAACTGATGAGATGAATATTAAAACTCTACAAAAGCAGTTTTTGCACACAGAGCAAAAGGGCCAAGAAGCTCTTCATTTCTCAATGTCAAATTAAGAAAACAGCATCGATCCACAGACTATTAGAGGCTTTGAAACCTCCATGTACCACAGGGGAATGATAATACACTTTTAACACAGAAAACAAATCTCTTAAACCTGTGTGCAAAAACACACGGAAGCCAAAATTGAAAAGTTAGACACATGGAAATGAGAGACGGCTCTAGTTAACAGACAGCTTAGTTTCTTCAGGAGTTCCAGTTGATCCTGTGTGAAATAAGAACCTGGAGCACAAAGAAAGGCATGTTCAGAAACTACTTTTACTTTTTAATTAATTACATATCTTGTATTAAATCCTAAACTGTCAAGAGCTGCACTGTAAAAAAAAAAAATGAAATCTAAATAAGTCCTTTTTCTTAAAATAAGTGCATTTTTTCTTGAATTGAGGGTGAAAGCGAGAAAGCTTACCAATGGAACAATACACTTTACATTTAAAGTAAGGAAAAACAATTGCATTATTTTATTTAAAGTTCATATTATCTAATTATCTTATCTCAGAGCAAAAATATTGGCAAATCATCTTATTTACCTACTTAAATTCAGGGCAAATACACTTAATTTAAGATTTATTTTTTTACTTATTCCTAGATTGTTTTTACAGTGTGTGGAACTTTTTTTTTGGGATTGACTTTGTGACACTTTTTATATTCCATATTTATTTAATTAATATCTTAGAATTGAGATTCAAGGTTTTTGTGTTTTGTTCTTCACCATTTTCTTTTTCAATATGATTTGTGTTCTAATCTTTGTACGTTTTTAATTTAGCCAGAAGAGCAGAAAATGTTTGTATTTCACATCTCAGTAAATAATAAGTCCAAAGTGCTGTTAATGAAAAAAAGCATAAGGGAAAGCTGGAGCTATTTTCTTATATTCAATTCTACACTCATGAAGATCACATTTTTCATTCGTATGAGTGGTTAAATAAAATGTCTAATTAAATTCTAATCATCTAACACCTTTACTGATGATTGAAAGAGTAGTAGATTCATGTTGAAGCAATTTCAGGAAAAAAACAAAAATGATACAGATCATTTCAAAAGCACAGTGATGTCATAAAGAGCGTAAGGAAAAGCCTGTTTAAACTGGAATGTTTTCAGGTGCTATTTTAATGAGTTCACTTTAAAAGGGACACCAAAGTGAGCTTGTTTCCCTACTAAAGGTGTTACAGTCTGGAGAGAGGGAAGCCCTTGAGTCTGGTTTTGTTTTTGGTCGGTATATATTTTGCTCCGAGGACATGAAGTCTTTACATAGACTGTGCGACTTTAACAATGCAGTAAAAGCCCCACTGATTGTGACCAAGAGTTGCATCAGCCCACAGCTGTGGATGCTGCTGTTTTGGCCATTTGTCTGCTGGAAATTCAACATCTTGCAGCTTTGCAGCAGTTCACAAAAGCCCTGCAACACACGGGTAATCTGAGAGCTAAACAACAAAAACTGATGATTTTATAATAATGAAGATATATTTTATCCTGATAAATTATCACAAAGAACTCTGTTTTGTCCCTTTTCTAATTAGGTTGTATTTGTTGGATGTAGAGATTAAAAAGCCATCCACTTGAGCTGCACGGCTTTCATGATAGCTGCTGTTTGACAAATCTCTTATCTATAATTTACATGCCGTGTTAGAGGTCTGAAATCACACAACTGAAACTAAGAGACTTTTTCTAAATAGAAAAGGTTTCTTAATTAAACTAAAGCCTTGGATTTTAAGCACACACAGTTTTGTTAAATATGATAGCAATTTATTGCACAAGTTACAGCAGCTATTGATGCCGTTTGGCAATTATTTATATAGCCTTGCTTTTGCAAGTTATTTTTAATAGAACACAATATCAGGTCTGCAGTTTGAATTATAAGCTGAAAATCAGAAATGGGTTGCAGACACTCAAAACTCGCCAGAGATGGAAAGTCTTTCACAAAACGCATTCAGGCAGATTTTCATTTATTGTCGTATTCACATATAGAGACTGAATGGCTCTGCAGCTTTTCAAGGTCTGCAACCAAGCAACAACATTTTCATTAATATTACATTTAACGATCCTTTTCATACCTTCATTTAAATGATTAAGTTCTGTGACTTATTTTTTTACTCTTGTAAACATTTTCTGATTTCAGAAAGAGTTTGGCTGTTATATCCCCAGAGTATTCCTCTTCTTGTCCTTCCTTCTAACATCTTCCTGACAGGTAAAGGATCCGCAGCTCTGTCTTGTTGAGACGAATCAGGGGGAGCTTTAAGAGGAACAAGCTCCTTAAGTTAGATGGCAGATAGTTTTGCTCACATGAGCAGTAATGTTTGTCTAACTTATCTTTATTCTCCAGCAGAAACCAGATTTATCGTTGATCTCTGACTCCTAAATTCAGTTGTTTCTGTTCTTAGCGTGTGTGGGGAACACCTACCCAGATTCCCACTGTTCTCTGGTGGTTCGGTTAGCTCACTGTGGCTAACAGTCAGCATTTGGCTCCCTTCCCACTGGCAATAAAAGCAGGGTCTAACCCCTCGCTTGCAGCTGCATGGACTCTGTCCCCCCCGCCCCTGCATGTCTACTGATACCATTAGGGTTAGGGTTGAAGATGTCACAGTGCGACTTAAATCAGGAATCCTTAGAAAACAGTTAAAAAGTAAAGCCCACGTAGCTTCTTTAAACTTGGCTAATGAAACTACAGGTGCTGGTCATAAAATTAGAATATCATGAAAAAGTAGATTGATTTCAGTAATTCCATTTAAAAAGTGAAACTTGTATATTATATTCATA
>NW_015151151.1:248185-251582 GCF_000732505.1 Cyprinodon variegatus | reverse complement strand
ACAGGACGTGAAATACGGATATGTCCCGGGAAATACGGACGTTTGGTCACCCTAGCCAGTGTATGCCTGATGTCCCAGAATCTACTATAGCGCTGGCATATGTTGAACTTTACATGTGTTTTTTCAGTTTTGGCTGTATACATAGAGTTTTTATAACAAGTCCAGAGCGTATGTCCAACAACAGCCTAACTTATGCATAATGCCCAGCAGCGTAATGCCTATGAAATGTCACAAGCCAGTATCCTGAGGAGGCAGTGATATGTCCAGAGGCAGCCGGCCTGCATAAAAAGATTTCTTTGATCATGGCATTAAAACTAGCTGCTGTTTACCGCCTGCCAAAAAAAAAAAAGAAAAAAAGAATAAATAAATAAAGAGAAAAGAAAAAGAAAGAAAAAAGGTTTGCAGTCGTAGCAAATTCTGCTTCATGTCTGCTAGGAAGTGTGTTGGTGGTGGGCGTGAATGCAGGGAGGATCCATCACACTCACCTTCTGGCTCACCCTATGATGGGGATGAAGTCTGGAGGAGAACTGATAGTTTCCTCCTGTGAACCCCCTTTATACCAAAACGCTGCCAGTACGCCATTATACAGTAGCTGGAAGTTAGAAACACATTCAGCGCTCGTCTGGAACACGTCAGATACGTTGATATGCTTTGCAGAGAAGTTCTTGATAAGTTACGTATAAGTTATCCACAAGTTACTCATAGGTTTTGGATAAGCTAGACTTATGAGTAATTTAAACTTAACGTATGTCAGTGATCAGATACCTTACCTGTAACTTATGGCCCATGTGTGGCAGACGCTGGCACACGTCGACATACTTGCCGTATGTCGACGTGTGCCAGCGTAATTCAGCATTCTTCAGCTTGCTCATAACTTATCTAGTGTGATTAAGGCTGGTCTGGTGTGAGAGGGGCTTTAGCTAGAGTCGGTGACCGCTTTCTTTATGTCCAAAATCCTGATTTATTCCTTTAAATTAATTGGAATCAAGAATCAATAGAATCTACAACTGAAGCAAAGAATAAAAACCTGAATCACTCAAATTCAGATGATCCCCCTACAACTTCCCCAAAAACTTGAAATTGAAATTGAGGGGCTTGAAATTGAAAAACTTGAAATTGACATTGAAATCTCCACCTGGTTCCATGATATATGACTCAATCTGTTTTTTCCTAAGCAGCCAAGTTAGACAATAAAAAGCAGCAACATTCCCAATCTTCATATTTCATGTGATAAAAGACCTGATGAGTTGCAACCAATTAATTCCCTGCCACTCCAAGTGCTGGAGCACACTCCAAAAACAGTGAAGCATAATTGGAGTCATGGGGGTCAGAAAACAGCAGTGTTGTTCCTCTTTACCCTCATTTGGCGCTGACCTGAATAATGTCTATTTTTTAGGAGGCAAACAACATTAAAATCTCTGAAACAGAAAAGACATGACTTTCCCCCCATGAAGGCTATAAATGTGAAAAATTAGATCATTATTTATACGGTGACTCCTTTAGGACAAAGCTGCACCATAGAAGGAGGATTTTATGGGACACGGGACCGTTTCAGAAAGTAGACGGATCTCTATCGGGAATTTGTATTTGGGCAAAAAACAGAGTAGATGAATGTTAGTGAAAGTCTAGGGTCTCATAATCATTTTTAACCACTGCTCTGCTTTTTTGTGCGGCATCTTTGTTTTTGTTTTTTTGTTCTCTGTCATTAAAAAGCAACATGTAGGAAGTTTATTATACCAGTAGCCACGGGTTAATCCACAGAAGGCCTCAATGATTATCATCCAGCTGCACCAAGTGATTAAATCATTTGAATCCTGGTAAAAAGTGAACTACTCCAGATGGTGGAAACAATGGATTTGGTTGTAAGGCAAGAAAAGGGGCTGAGGATGTCACTACTACATTAATGAGTTCTGCTGTTGGGCATCTGAAGAGAAAGCACATCAATGCTTGTCGACTTCTCTTCAGATTTCAGTTGCACTCAGCCCCACACCCTGCTGTGCAGACTGGTTCATCTCTGTGTTTTTGTACCTTTTGCTGACTTGTAGATTTATGGACATATGAACTGGGCCATGGTCCATCAATTAAAATTGATTCATTCGAACAAACAGTTTGAGTATTTAAACTTCAAGATAAATGTTTTGAAAACAAAAAAAGGAGCTAAATCGTTTTCAAATAAATCAGTCCAAGATGGTAGAAATCCTCATCAACGTAACAGTGGTAGAGATTCTTAGCCAGTACTAGTATTTTGGCAACATTCTGCACAATAAGAAAACTTTTAAGGATAACATTGATGTCAGGCAAATATTTCAAGTCTCGACAGCCCAGGGGGCAGCACCATTTCCTTTTGCCATGTACACCTCTGATGTCCAGTACAACACTCATGTCATTTGGCCTAAAGAAGCTTGATAAACCTAACAAACAGTGAAGACCATCATGAAATGAAGAAAAATTGTTAGCATCCTCTTCAACAGACCGTCATACCAGAACAGACTGACTTCTGTCAGAGGTTTTTTCAGAACTGCTGCAAGACAGAAAGTCACCATAACATTTTAATTTCCCTTTGGGATTAATAACGAATTAAACTTAAATAAACTGAATAAAAAAACTTCCTTTCAGAAACATTTCTTCTCAGATCATAACAGCATTACAGCTTATTACGAGCATATGAATACAACTGGGAAGAGAAACAACTGTTCAGTGGTTTAGAGCACAGTGGAACGGCTACTGGTAGAAAACAGATTTTATTTTATAAACAAAGATAATTAGTTTTTACAATCAAATATTTAATTAAAAGCACATTACAAAAAAGATCTGATGATTGATGTTGGTAGAACGTCTGGTTAAACTTCACAAATTTTGTATTTGTATCCCTCTTTTTTTTAAACCTGAGAAATGGAAGAAGGCTTGTGTCTGAGCCTGAACTATCCTCTTAAATGGTCATCAGTTCACATTAGAGCTCAGTTCAAACACTTGAGGCACTTTCAAAATAAAAAGGGCCGATGCCAGTGCTCTACTCTAGAGTTCAGGGAGGTACAAAACAAAGTAAGTGGAATGCTTTTCAGTTTAACAAGCGGATAATAATTGGAAAAGGGGAAAGCTGCCAGTTAGCAAGTTGTGCTGCAGCTGTGAGGATAGATGTTTCCTGAGGTAAAGTCGATAATAGCCATAGCTATAAAAAAATAAAGAGAGGAAAATCATTAAAGAGCAGAGTTGGATACTCTGATGTCTGGGGCTTGTGGAGAAGCAGTGTTCCCACCATAAGGAGCTTCTTTGTGGTATCACTAACAGTTTGATACATTTACTTGTTGTGGATGGATGGATGGATGGATGGATGGATGGATGGATGGATGGATGGATGGATGGATGGATGGATGGATGGATGGATGGATGGATGGAT
>NW_015151151.1:235232-248150 GCF_000732505.1 Cyprinodon variegatus | reverse complement strand
GGATGGATGGATGGATGGATGGATGGATGGATGGATGGATGGATAGATAGATTATACACATGCCAAACACATAAAAGGGTTCCTGTACTGCAGTTCTTCAGCCTCAAAGCTATTGTAACACCTAAGACGTTCTAATCAGAAATTGTGCGGAGTATCAGGGAGGTTGTTTCTTTTTGTGCTTCTGGTGTTTTTTTTCTCTTTGCTTTTTGTGGTTCCGGTCATATTTGATGATGTTTGTCAGACAGACATCAATTAGCCCTTTCCTGCTCCACTAGATTAACAGACTCCTCACAGACCAGCCTGAGTCTACATATTAAACAAGATTAATAACCCTGTAAGGGGACTAACTTTTCTTCTAATTGAAATGTTCTTATTTTTTGGTATAAGGAGATTCTTCTAGATGTTAGCTAAAGAATGAACCAATTAGACCACTGATGGTCTGCTTCCTGTTCATCACTGGACCAATCTAAATATTTACTAATTGATTACCCGGTTCCCTGTGAGCTCAACCCTTTTTTGTTTAAGAGGACCTTTCAGCAAACAACCTCTAATCTAAGGGAGCATCTGATAAATTGCAAGATCTTACTTAAGGCTGAAGAGTGTACAATTTTTGACACCATGAGGTCTAAAGCCACAGCTTCTGCATTTAGCAACATTAGCATGCTTGGATCTGGGAGCAACTCGACGTCTGCAACCAGCAACATGTGAAAAAATATGTTTGAAACATTTTTCAGCAGCATCAATGACAATAGGAATGACAGCAACGCCATCATGTTTTGATGGTAATTAAGCCAAGTGTTGACACTGAAAGATGCTAGTATGGTACTGAACATTGGAACCTTCGAGTACAGGCAGATTTTCAGGTACTGGGCATCAGCGCCATGTCAGTTCAAATGTAAATGCTACCCAGTGTTGTGCATGAATGCTTGCAATAAAGGTTCACTGAACTTAGACATACTTTGACTTATAAATAAAATTAAAAATTCAATTCAGGTTATTTCTTTAGCACCAATTCACAACACAAGTCATCTCAAGGCACTTAACAATTCACCAGATCATACAGTAAAATTTATTCAAAGTTGTCTATCTAAAGAAAACCAGTTGATTGCATTGACTCATTGACTCGAAGGCAATCCCTCACACTAAGCATGCTTGTACAGTAGCGACAGTGGAGAGGAAAAACTCTCTTTTAACAGGAAGAAACCTCCAGCAGAACCAGGCTCAGTGTGAGCGGCCATCTGCCGAGGCCGACTGTGGTTCAAGGAGACAGCAGAGATAGAAAAAGAAACAGAGATACAAAAGGTATACACAGAGTTTATACAAAACCAAAGTTAGTTTTTTTTTTTACAGCTGTCAGAACATTTCCAATCCATAAAGTGCAAAAGTGGTCAAATGCAAACAGTACAACGTGTCGGAAAAATGCACTGACATGGAAGTTCAGAGCCTTAAATATATATGGTGCAAATATTCAGTATTTTTGGGTTTGGTGTTTTCAGTGTGATGCAGAGTCTGTGACATGATTTAGAGTTTTCTCAACAGTTCAGCTGTCTGGTGACGGTGGCGAAGAAGCTATTTCGGAATCTGCTGGACCTGCATCGAATGCTGCAACGCCTCTTCCCAGAGGGTATCAGGGAGAACAGTCCATGGTGGGGGTGAAGGGTCATTGGTGATGTCACGGGCTCGGGATGCACAGCGCTGGGATGAAATGTCTGAATACAGTAACAGTTACTGTATTCAAGTGATTCAAGTAACAAGTAACAGTTCTTACAAAATGAGTGTTCAACCTTCAACGTTTCACAAACTAAACATTTGCTTCCATTTCATGTTAATGTGGGATAAAATGCAGTGACTTAAAAGTATGTGACATAATATTCACTGTGTTAATCACGCTGGAATCATAGTTGGATAACTTTTTCTGCATGGTAAAGCAAGAGTTTTCTGTTGTTTCTGAGTGTGGAATTAGTTCTGTCCTTTGTGAACACATGATGTGAAATGACATGGAAAATGATACCTCGAGTGGTTTAAAAGTGGGACATGACTGCATGTTGCCAGCTGAGGCAGCACTTTGCAGAGAAAAATCAGAACTGTGGTTGTTTTTAGATTGGAAAACTGCCCAGCTGGGCATGGCAACAAGGTTTTATTCATAGAAACATTCCTTTTTTGTAAAATGATATGATTGTTTAATAATTTATTTATTCATGTTTCTTGTTTTTTGTCCATTGCTGCATGGATTCAGTACAGCCTGTTGATGTTGCCCCTCATCTTTGGGTCGGAACAGGTGCTGGTTTGTCAGGTCTAATGTTTGATTAAAGTGAATTACTTTAAAATATGCAGCATTTTTCTGAAACATGTTTTAGAACTATCACAATACAGGTGGGAGTAATGCAGTGTTGTGTTAATGAATGTGACTGGACAAATACAGCTACATGATCAATACGACTAGAAAAGCACTGAAATTAAACTTAATTTCAAGAAAAGAGCATTAATTGTTGACTGGACTGACTGACAATGTGAATAAACTGAAATAAATTCAATTGTCTTAGATGTGTCATTTTGAACCAGATAAAGAGAAACTTCAAACAAATCATTCAATTATGTAAAGTTTTCTAACATTTATCGGCACAATGATTCAATTTGAGCTTCTAGAAGAACAGCAAAACCTTCATGGATTTTCTCTCTTATATTACATTACATAGAAAAAAACTTTCACCTTTATTTCAAGTTCATCTCCTAAAAGCAACAAATTTTCCAGTCAGTTTATTTTCTAGTGTAAAAAACATGCTTGGATATATTTTTTAAGGTTGACTTTAAAATGACTTTAAACTTTTGAAGGTGATTTAAACCAAAAATAAAAAGAAGAGATTCATTGTCTCCGTGCACTGCAAAAAATAGATATCCAGATAAGTCATTTTTTCTTAAAATAAGTTAAAAAAAAATTCAGATCGAGGAGGTAAAAGAGACATTTTGCCAATGGAACACAACAATTTAACAATTTAACATTTAAAATAAGAAAAAACAGTTGCATTGTCTTATTTTAAGTGCATATTATCTAATTCTCTTATTTTAAGAGTAGAAATACTGATTCCATTGGCAAACTATCTTATTTACCTGCTCAAATTAAGGGTAGATACACTAAATTTAAGACAGTTTTACTTCTTTCTAGATAGTTTTTCCAGTGTGTGATGCCCTTCATCAGATTTTTTTTTTTCATGTATCTCCCAGTTGGGAGCAGAGGAAACGAAAAGACCAAACAAAAGTGGAAGCCATGAATGAAAAGCTTTTGCCAGATTTATCTTGTTTCTTTCTCTTTCTTCCACCCCGTCCCTGCCAGTAGCTCACTTCTCTCCATCATCCTGGTTGCCAGCATCCAAAGCCAAACCTCCGCTTTATTTTGCACCTAACTTAACCTAATGCCTCAGTTTCTAACATCTGTTTATTCATGCTGTCACCACACTCCCACATAAAACACACAACACGTGAGGTGGTATTGATGCTCCGCACCACTGCTCCTCATTAGATTTTGATTAGCCAACCCGCTGGATAGAGAGTCCCATATTAAACAGCGGCTGCCTTCTTCTGTCCTCATATCATCTAATTGAGTTACTGAGAAATTTACAAATAAGCAGAAGTGTAGAGACAAAGCTATGGATGCTGCTTCCGCTACCCAAACCCCTCCGTGCCTTTATTTCACCACCACAGATGTTTCCTAATGTTGTTTTTGCTGTGAATTTTAACTTAAAGACTATTGTACCCACAGTGTTTTGAAGAATATGGATGTAAAAGATTTTCTGTCACTTCATCATTCATAAAAACACTGATTGAAGCTCTTCCTCTGGGATCCTGTGTGCAGCTTAATATCTGCAGTGAGTTCAACTCAGGGGAAGCGTTTTTTTCAACCAAACTTTGAATCCAGATTAGATTCCCCAATTAGAGATTATAAACAAGCAAACTGAGTTTTTTTTTTAACTCAACAACAGTTAAAACTGGACTAGATGAGCTGTGTGATATGCAGTGAGCAGAAGCCTCCAAGCCTTCCCCACTCCAAGCTGTAACAACCATATTATTATCTTTTTAAGTGGTCTTTATGAGTAGCTATCAAACCTTCATCAGTTAGATTCCTGGCAATTTTCAGAGGTTAAAATCTGACCTGTAAACAAACATTGTGATTAAATGAAGCACCTTTATCTGCAAACCCAGCATATCATAGATGATCAAATACAAAACAATCTATTTAGATCCTGTGTCATATATTTGCTGCAATTTTATTCAAAATGAAGATAAGCATGATTTTTTTATGCTGCTTATCTGTTCAGGACGGATATTGCAAATGTGACATTTCTTGATTTCCACTCTGTGAAACATTATACATGCAGTTATTTTAACCAGTGGTTCTTTATAAGGAACAATGAAGGTTTAGTTGTTAAAAGCAGAAAAAAATCAAAGATGCTAAAATATTTACACAACGCTGTCTCTGTCTCTTTGCCTTCTCCCAAATGGATGGTTTGATATTAAATAAAAGCAGGTGTTAATGCTAATGCAGAAAATAATCAGAGTAGAGGAGTATAAAGAAACTGCAGAGCTCCTTCTGAGACCCCCCAGGGATGCGTCCTTAGTACCTGTGTGTTTGAAACAGGAGCTGCTGTGTACACTGTCATTAGACAGGAAATGTTTTTTAATGCACAGTGATTAAACACTCTTAGTTTCTGGAGCAATTCCTTGTGCCTGATAAAAATATGATTATTTATAGGTTTAGTATTTGGTTCTTGTTCTTCACATAGTTTCAATGAAGGATGCGCAGTTGCTTCCAATGTAGAAGCACTGTACAATATGAAAAAACAGCCTCAGTGTGCAGAAGGCTAACTCTGCAGGTTTAGTGAGAATCCAGAAGGATTCAACACAGTTCAAAGATTCATTTAGGCTTTAATCAGCTTTTACTGTGGGTAAATGTACACATAAAGTAAATACTAAATGTTTGTTCGCAACCTTTAGTGTATTTGTCATAAAAGCTGCAACCGTTTGCTCTGCAGAGCAAAGGGACTAATTATTTCTGCCCCTGGTGGATGAAAGTGAAGGCAGAGCATCCATATGGCGGCTCTAAAGCCAAGAGAATCAAAGTAATGTTTCCTTCTAAGCTCTGACCTCCACTAATAGAACATGGCTCTGTACTCACTGCTTTGCAGGGATTCTTTTTAACAGTGAAAAGAGTAAAACCTAATAAGTTTTAGGTTAATTATCCAAAGTAATTATTTGGCCAAAGCTAAGAATTAGGAGCAAATCCTTGACCATGAAAAAGATCTAGTCAGTTTACTGAAAATGTTTCAATGCATTAGAAAATGAAGCAGCTCAATGGATGTAAACAGTTAACCCACCTTCCCACTCAGACAGCACCGTGCTCTTTCTGCCTTTGGTAAAAGCTAAAGGCTGACAGATTATAGCTTATGGAAATTGGACTGCCTCTGACCACTGGAAGTGGGTCAAAGTGACGACTCAACCAGATGAGGAGCAGGTAGGAAAGGGAAGGCAAAACTGAATCACTTTAGATTTGAAATAAAGAGAATGAAGTGCAGCTGTTTGTATATAATTGGCTTTACAGATGGCTTTAAACTGCCAGGTAAGTGTCAGAGATCCACCTAAAATGTGTCAAAACCAGAGATGGGACGTAACGAAGTACAAATACTTCGTTACTGTACTCAAGTAGATTTTTCTGATATTTTTACTTTACTAGACTACTTATTTTTATGGCGACTTTTTACTTCTGCTCCTTACATTTTTATAGAAATATCTGTACTTTCTACTCCTTACATTTTAAAAAAATGGCTCGTTACTTTAGTTTTGAATCATTTCAATGGAGTTACCGTTATTATTTTTCACGTCATCAATACCAAATTCAATCTAATTGGATGGGAATCTACGTTGCATTTGACGCACCACTACAAGATGAATCGACAGACTCGGCGGTATTCATTCGCGGCAAATCATTACAGCTTGGTGGCGGTGGCGTTAGCATAGTAGCATGGACGACGAGATGATTGAAAATGAACACAACGGAGATCTAGTCCTATTGGCAGACATCCATTTAAAATGTAGGCAACAGCATGAAAAAAAGTGGTTTCTACTTTTACTTTTATACTTTAAGTAAATTTACAAGCCTGTACTTTGTTACTTTTATTTGAGTAAAGAAGTGTAATCAGTACTTCCACTTTTACCAGAGTATTTTTTAACACAAGTATCTGTACTTTTACTCAAGTACGGAAAGTGAGTACTTTTGCCATCTCTGGTCAAAACATATTGTACATCTGTACAGTATGGAAACATCCATATCAGATATTTAACAGAACCCACTTTGGACCAGATGACGAGCTTTTGAGCCGGCAGTGAGCCCACATCAGGACGGGAAACAACTCCCTGGTAAAGTGGGTTGGAAATTGGAATGTTTGTTTAAGTAACAGATTTAAGGAGAAAAGTAGCCTCAGTGTGTTTAAAATGCACTAAATGGTGCATGTTCAACAGCAAGTGACAGCTTTACTGTCATCACTCTGTTGTCAGATTTTGGATTTGAATTTTAACTCTTGAAGGCAGTATTGTTTGCCTTGCTGCTTTATCATTTTTACCATATTCAATGGAAGAAATTCTGCCATAATTAAGGATTATGTTCTGTTCACATCTCTATAGAATTAGTCTTTTAAAGGCTTTGCATAGCATATCAAGAGTTTCTAAAAAAGCTACATTAACATAACTTTCAACCAATCTGATGGTGGAAGAAGCTAAATAGTTGAATAAAAAAAAATATTACATGTGTACCTGTGCTCATATGTTTAGTTTTTATAAACTAGAAGCAAAAAAAGTTGCTGTTGTTGAAATATGGTTTTGGATTAAAATACAATTAATTACCTAGGAGCTAAATGATTTTAAAAAAAAGAAAAAGTCTGGTCAGCTAGGAATAATCAATTGATCATTATCTATACATAAAACTAATATGTTTGCGGTGATTTAATTAATTTAGTGTTGATTTATTTATTTCAGACATACAAGCACATAATAAAGACAGTATATGCCCATATAACATAAATTAAAACAGTCTGAAAAAGGGTGTATTGGCAGAGGCAAGAAGCTTATAATGCTCACCCTCCAAAGCCAATTTACACTGAACTGGAAAGCAAAAGCAAAAAAAATGATAAGTTAAAATAATAATTTTCCTTGCGTTCACTGAATCTGGGAGCGGCCATTTTTGCCCAAATATAGTAACCCCTCCCTCCTGCCATCTTCCAGCAGTGACGTCACGGTGCGGTAAGCCTAGCGCCATTCTCCCCGCTTTACAAGCAGAATCAATGGGAACTACTAGACACATCTGCAATCAACAACAATTATTGAAGATTTCCAGAGGACTTCACCATTGAAATTCACCAGAGCTATAGTGAAACTGACAATGCCTACGTGCATGGCAGCTGGATGTTGGAAAAGAAATTAGTTATTTCTGATTCCTGATCCTCCACGGACGGGTTTGTCGTTGGATCGCCAACTTGAAGAGAGAGGATTTGCCATCGAACTTCTGGCCAGAAAAAAAACACGTTATATGTAGCCAACATTTGGAAGAAGAATGTTTTCAAGATGACTTGGATAATAGCGCGTTGTGACAAACACCAGATACAGCACTGGGACTTGATCAACAGCCGATACCGCAGCGTGACGTCACAAACCAGTAGGTGGCAGTAGTGTTCTTTGACAAACATGGATGCCTCCAGTAAAGCACATTCACATGAAAATTACTCTGAATTCAAAACACTTATCATTTATTGAACAGTATGGAATAATTTCATATGTAAAGCATTTTCAGAAGTTTAATTATGAATATGACCAGAAAAAAACACTTATATTTTCACTGGAACTTGTGGTGAATTTTTTCCATGTATGTGCAGAATTATGTGCAATAAATATCTTAAAGTATTACAACATATTTTGGTGTCCAAGTTGGCTGGATATTGAATTTAACAGTTATTCACAACAATGAACTTTACAGAAATTGAATCAGAAAAATCAAACACATCAGCTCTGACTGAACTTCCAAAGCAAATTCCCACCAATGTGCCCCAGTTAAATCAAACTTCCATTTTTATAGCAAGCAAAGTCTGCTGATTTTATACTGAATTAGGATGCACACCTGGTATTTTTTGCCTCTGCATGATATTTATACAGCTCAGAGGTGCTCCCAGAGCCTTGTTTCTCTACTCCAAAAAGCACCACAGGCTCTACCCTGACCTTTTCTTCTCCTTCAGGGCAGAACAGGTAGTCACCTCAGTAACAGAAGCTAAAGAGAGAAGGAGAATCTCAGGGAAACCATTGCTGGAGGCCTTGGTGGTGATGTGGTCTGAGTCGAGTAACAGCAACGGTAAACACTGTGCTCTCTAATCCACTCATTTGATAAGCTAATAAAATCCTGTAACTACAAAGAGTCGAATAAAATCGAATAAAAGAAGAAGAGTTTGCACTCCAAACCATGTCACACACACTGAAATGGTGTTTGCTACAGTTCTAACTGTACATCTGATGAGGGTGTTAATGATTAAATTACTAATTAAATTACTAATTCAACATGTTGCAGTTTGTATTTCAGAATAACCTTCATAGTTACAAAGTAGTTTTCATGGAGGCCCTTTAATAACTTTTTTAAAGTTGCCTTCCTGAGCTGCAGACATCTACTCTAATTCATGCGAGGCTGTAGAGAAACAGTGGTCCGGGCATTTGAAGGTTGGGGGAGGAGTGGGGCATTGGAAGGAGGAAATGGGAGGAGTGGCTTGTGCATTTAGGAAGAATATCTCCTGCGGCCCACTGTCAGACTTTCCTTTAGTAATTAGGGCTGTGACACAGAGTGCAGACCAGGCCCATCGTGAATTCAGT
The DNA here is from genome assembly GCF_000732505.1 of Cyprinodon variegatus. NCBI lineage: Eukaryota > Metazoa > Chordata > Actinopteri > Cyprinodontiformes > Cyprinodontidae > Cyprinodon > Cyprinodon variegatus. The sequence continues at coordinate 239,255 of NW_015151151.1, read as the reverse complement.
CTTGTCAATTTGCACTGATGCTTGGATCATTGCACACGCCGCAGGTCCCATTTTGCAAGTTGGCAATTAGGAGGGAAAAACACTATGAAAAGATAGCAGACTTACCAGGGGATTCATGTTTTGTTCCAGACTTATTAGGGTCATTACTGCATATTTTCAGATAAATCAGAACACCACTCCTGCAGATTTTTTTTTCTTTGGTGCCAGTTTCTGGTCAGTCACTTAAAATGTAATTTACTTAGCATAGCATACCACTTTTTTTCTAAAGCCCTTAAAAACAACATACTGTAGCAGCTGACCTCAGTGCTGTGCAAAACTGTAAGAGAGAGAAAGCAAAAGCATTTTGAATGACACAGATGACCACTCCCACTCTTTGAAATGTCAGCCGCTCTGAGACGGGTGCATAAAATATCCCAAATTAAAACGCCCTCAGTCCCTTCCTGACACTCTCTCCTTATCTTAAAGTCTCTTAAACAAAGAAGCAAATTAATATTCAAGGTGGTCCCAATTCATCCCCTGCTCCACAGCTGACAGCTGAGAGTTTCCCTGAAGCCAAACTAGCTGGCAGGCGTTTGTTTCCATGTGGAATCTGTCAACTGAGCAGGAATACTGTAGAGAAGGGCTGACATGGAGAAGCCCGGGAGGACAAAACACACATCAGCTATAGGAGCATACCTGGGGCACAAAACATGATGCTGGCTTAGGTTTGTAATTATGGATGAGGAAAAAGATGAACCAACATTGGCTGGAGTAACTTCATATATACAGAAGCTTTGTTCATCATCCAGCTGTGTACAGTGCTGTCATGTGGTCAAACGCTGCATTTCATCAGAGTACTGGGAAACATCAGAGGAAACTTTCATCAGAGAAGGAAAGTTTACGGTCCAATACATATGTAAAGCAACACCTTATTCAGAACAAATCAGAACATATTCTTCTGTTATCCTAAGGTTATGCTTCTGTCTAATTCCTTTAACACATTGACAGACCTGAAGGCTGTCTGTAACAAAGGGTTACTGAAATATAGAAGCAAGGGGTGGGATATACCATTAGGCAATACTAGACAGTTGCTAGGGCCCAAAGATCCTGGGGGGCCCCAAAAAACTCAGTTTACATGTATGGTTAATACAAGTATTACTTATTTGTGGACATTAATTATGTTTTTGAAAAAAATCCTTTCGTTAAAATGTCATCAGAACAATAATGCAGTGTATTCTCATTATCAGTTCGTACGAAGTCGTACGAAAAGTTATGCAACGTAACTTCGCACGTTTTGGATGCTTTTTTCGTTGTATTTCTTCTTATTTTTACGTCTTGCCTCGAGACAAGATATCCTTGCGCATGCGCATCTTACGCACCATTCAATAACATAGAATTTAACATACAATTAACCCTAACCCTGACCCTAACCCTAAGATACAAAACAGCAAGCAACCTAGTGAGAGACATGAAGAAGTAAATATTGCACTGTTTTTCCTAGTTTTACATCCGTCCGCGGATCTGCTTTTTTCGTCTGTCTGGCTGCGCATGCGCACAGATCTGTTTTTTCGAGGAAAAACGTCCAAAACGTACGAAATGCTGTGCATAACTTTTCGTAGGATTTCATACGAACTGATAATGAGAATATGTTGAATAATGTTATTATTGCTGCACATGTTTAGAAAGGTCCAAACAGACAGCAGCAAATAATTTGAAAACAAACGATGCAAAGAGCAGTGTTGCGAGTGCCTAGCGTCAAAATCTAGCTACTTTTCTGCTACTAGAGACTTTGGTGGTAACACTTAAAAGCACCAAACTCTGCTCTCCAGAGCAAGTAGATTGTTAACCCCGCCTCCTGCTCTCTTATATCTTGTCTTTGTTGTCATGCAGCTGGTATTTCATGCAAATGAAGTTTGGAGAACAGATAAGCAGATCATGGCTTGTCTACAGTGAAAAGAAGGACTGGGTTATTTACTTTTGCCATCTTTTTGAAAACACAGGAAGGAGCAATCAGCTAAGTGAGCTTAGTGCTTGGAAAAAATCTTTTATTCCTTTAGAGACAGCATGAAAAGTCAGCTGAGTACAAAACATAGAGAGGAAAACAATAAGAAAAGGGGGAAGAAGAGAGGGACAAAACCTAGAACAAATAATGGATGTTTACTCTATTAAAATTTCTGTATTTGTATAATGGGTCTGTTTTATGTATTTTTTTCTCAATTCATAGGGCCCTGTGTCCGTCTTTGCCTAGGACCCCAAATGACCTCAATCCGCCCCTGTATTACTTACAAGAGGAATATTTTACCTTGAAGCAAAGACAAATTTAACCAAAGATAGCACGATAATATTTAAAATTTTCCAAAATGAAGTAAAAGCGTGTTGTAAAAGTGAAGTGAGAAACTTTCAGAAATGTTAAAAGTTGCTGGATATAAAATTAAAATAACTTCTGCAAAAAATATAACATCCTGGATGGAGGATGATAAGAAGACAGGTTTAGAAGCAAGTAGGAGCTTCAGGATAAAGCAGCAGCACTGATGCATGTGACAGCTTTTCATGCAATAATCTCTGTATTTGCAAATACATCATTGTCACTTTAGGCCAAACACCTGCACTATTAGTAGCACAGGAGTTATCTTCATTCTCTATGATTGCACATTTACTCACCATCTGTAGACCACTTACAAAGTAAAAATAATACAACTGTTTTAGCCATCTACTTGATGTTTATTTTAGCACAATTATTTCATGTTAGCACGAAAGGACAAGTAAACTAGATATAATCAAGTAGATGTCAAAAAAGTTGCATTTTTTTAGTATATCTGCTGTAAAAAGAGAATTTCTCCATCATCATAAATAACTTAAAATAAATTTAAATTATATTAATCAAGTCTAACTTATCTAATCTTTCTTATCTTTTGCGTCGCTAATACTGATTTGTTACATGAAGCAAATTACATCCAAATAAGATATTTAAATTTTCAACCTTTAAAACCATTTCCGTTTTATACGTATTTTTTAATTATGTCTTGTTGCTTTTTAGAAAACATTGAACACGAAATGGTAAAAGTCTCACTTTAATCCAGTGCGCTACTCCAGTTTGCCTGGTTCTGAAGCCTGACATACTGACCTACAGTAGCGAAACTTCAGTAATGACAGCAATCTGAAGAAACCAGGGAACATTACTTTATAAGTAAGATGTCAAGCTTTTATTTATCATTACTGGATGAGCTTCACACCTGTATCTGACAACCACTTTTAACTCTTCAGATGACAGAAAATCCCATCAGTCTAACAATAAATTCACACTGCGTTGAAGCAGCTTACAGGCGATAGTCCCACAGCAGTTTGTGGCAAGTTATTTTAAAGGCACTGCAGTAACTCCTTTGTTATTGTGGCCTTAACCTCTATGGTTCACTGCAGTTCTATTCAGTTTACCTAAAAAAGCACCAAGTCACATTAAATCTCACCCATTTACTTTACAAGACTGGTAGATTAAAAATTGACAAGTTCTTTGCTGGGGCATTTGCATTTCCATAAACTATCTTTATCTCTCTATATATATATCCTTTTATTAAAGGGATGTTCCATTCTATTGCATTCTATTCCATTCTATTCTATTCTAACATCCTCTTTCTTTTAAGTGAATGTATTGCATATATTCATCAATAATAAAGAAAAACTTTTTCATTGGCACAATACCCTTAGACTACAAATGTAGCCTTATGTTAATGATTTAACTCACGTGTCAGACTGAGTTTCTTTTTCACATGAGCTGATATAAGCATAAAAAATTAATAGCAGCTGTGAAAAAGGAAACATAAAAATAAAAAGACATGATTTCACCGTGTTTGGTCAAACGCTTTACATCCAGATAAAACAGACACATTAGAGAGTTCTTTGTGTTACATAAGCAGAGGAACAGAGGGAAGATTTCACTGCCTTTTCTGCTTCATTAGAATCTTCCAGCTGACAGAGAGGTTTAGTGAGTCTCAGCTTAACATGTGTTGGCCATTTTAACATTTTCTTTCCAACCCAATATGTGAGGCA
>NW_015151151.1:232881-235100 GCF_000732505.1 Cyprinodon variegatus | reverse complement strand
CAATCTCCCCCATCCCCCAGCCTGGGCTTCTCGCAGCAGCAGTCCTTTCCATAACATCTGGGGCATCCCTGTTTGCTGTCTTAAAACCTCTGCTGGGAGCAACCTAACCGAGATGGTCTCTGGTGGCATTATCTTCCTTCCCTTTTGCCCCCAACATACAGCAGCAGAAATGAATCCCTGATGAACCTTAGGAGTACCTCTGCACCAATCCACAGGCACACAGACATGTGCCTTAGCAAACACCCCTACAGGCATCACTTTACCAGCAGCATCCGAAGAATGGCGGCTTCCCTAACCCAGGGACTTAACTGTTTGTGGTTGTTTTCCATTCATTACAATAACTCTGTTTTCGTCTCCCTCACACAAATGCGTTTCTCACAGAAGGATTATTTAAATGCTTGAGAAGCCATGTGAACAGCCTGTCCTGATATCTGATGGAAAACGCATGGCGTACGATTCCACCTGTCAAGGATTTCAGGAACTGCTGACAGCAGTGACGCTCCAGACTTTGGCAGAAGCTTACAGTTTCTTCCCATAACACAGCCAGCTCTCACAGCTATCATCTTTATTTACCAACTTTTCTCACGCATCTCAGGAAAGAGCAGTTCTGGAGAAAATAGCTGCTGCCAATATGAAACACTTAACACCGAGGCAAACGTAGTGAGAGCATTCGCTAGGATAGAGAGAAGGGTGGAGCTGAAGCTTAGTTCTCCTCTTCTCCCTCCTGTCACATGGATCACTGGTTTGCTTTTACTACACTGCAAACCTGTGCCTTTCTAAAGGCGTTTTGAGGTGCTAATCTTTTTTGTGTGGAAGAGGAAAAGGGCATAACATTTTCATCTCCCTACTCTGCTGGACTGCAAAAAAACTCCACAATCGAAATACATCAGACTAAAAACTCAACTAAAGCTGGTTTAGTGAGCAAAGGTCTGCAAGCAGTTTATATCAAACTCCAACACTGACAGAAATCATTAATCATCCAGTTAAAGGTGATCACTGTTAGTAGAATAATATGAATGGCAGACGTGTCAAGTTACGAAGTACAAATACTACTGTATTTCAGTACACTTTTTAGGTATCTACTGTATACTTTACTCCATTACTTATTTTTCTTCCTCCTTCTGACTTCTACTCATTATATTTTCACACAAGTATCTGTACTTTCAATTCCTTACATTTTCAAAACAAACGTTACTCGTTACTCTTGGCTTCGGTTTAATGCAGAGATCACAGAATCCAGACCCAACCTGATTTAAAACATTTATAAATTACCACACGTTGTCTGACGACAGTGTCTAAACGTCACTTGCGCCGCTTCTCCTATTAGCCCGAAATCCCCCATCCTCCGTCACCTCGCCCTTGCAATAGCGGATATTTACCTGGCCGGACCGGAGTGGAGCCGCTCAACCTGCTGCTGTAAAGCAGGATTCTCCACCATGAACAGAATCAAAAATAAATATGGATCCAGGCTCAAAATGAGCACCTTGATATGCGCTTGAAAATGGCTTTGTCTCCATTCAAACCCAGGTTTGAAGCCTTGCAGGTCAGCCTAAATCCCACTGCTCTCATTAAGACAGAAAATAGAAGAATAAATAAAAGGTTCAATGTATAACATTAATCCATAAACACCTCATTTTATTTCAGGGTTTAATTCTGTTTAAAGTAACAGATAATTAAAAATGTCTCAGGACCTTTACTGGTTGATGGTTTTCTTTATTCGGACATGCTGATTTTTAATTGGTTACCCCTGGTTTAATGTTTTTAAATATTTATCTCCTGTCATGTGCTCCATCCAATGCAGATCATTGGCTCCATCCATATTTAGTGAAAACTAGTGTCATTGGATGAGTCATATAACGCAAACACTCATTGGTTAGCTAAAGGAAATCATCAGAAGCAAGCACGTGTTCTTCAAACTACAAAGTGAATTGTCTATGCCATGCTACAATGTGGGATTCAGAAAAAGTTGTTGAAATGTCTGAAAGGTCGGACACAGGCGAGAGCGTATCGGGAGACGGAGACCACAGACCTCCCTCATCCTTGGCCCTATCTCAGAGAACGAAATAGTTGAAAAATTTAGCTTTCAATTCATATAGTGGCATCTGGCCCTTTTTTTAAAGGTTATTTTACACTTTTATTCCTTTAGTAGTTTTTTGGAGCACATACTTTTTCACTTTTACTTGAGTAAAGAGGTCAATTTGATACTTCAACTTTTACCA
>NW_015151151.1:230080-231771 GCF_000732505.1 Cyprinodon variegatus | reverse complement strand
AGCACCTTGATATGCGCTTGAAAATGGCTTTGTCTCCATTCAAACCCAGGTTTAAAGCCTTGCAGGTCAGCCTAAATCCCACTGCTCTCATTAAGCCAGAAAATAGAAGAATAAATAAAAGGTTCAATGTATAACATTAATCCATAAACACCTCATTTTATTTCAGGGTTTAATTCTATTTAAAGTAACAGATAATTAAAAATGTCTCAGGACCTTTACTGGTTGATGATTTTCTTTATTCGGACCCCGCTGATTTTTAATTGGTTATTCCTGGTTTAATGTTTCTAAATATTTATCTCCCGTCATGTGCTCCATCCAATGCAGATCATTGGCTCCATCCATATCTAGTGAAAACTAGTATCATTGGATGAGTCATATAACGCAAACACTCATTGGTTAGCTAAAGGAAATCATCAGAAGCAAGCAGGTGTTCTTCAAACTGCTAACGTGAATTGTCTATGCCATGCTACAATGTGGGATTCAGGAAAAGATGCTGAAATGTCTGAAAGGTCGGACACAGGCGAGAGCGTATCGGGAGACGGAGACCAACAAGACCTCCCTCATCCTTGGCCCTAGCTCAAAGAGTTTTTAAAAATAGTCGAAAAATTGAACTTTCAATTCATATAGCGGCATCTGGCTGTTTTTTTAAAGGTTACTTTATACTTTTTTTTACTTTAAGTAGTTTTTGGAGCATATACTTTTTCACTGTTACTTTAGTAAAGAGGTCAAGTTGATACTTCAACTTTTACCAGAGTGTTTTTAAACTGCCGTATCTATACTTCTACTGAAGTAACAAATGTGTTTTCTTTTGACATCACTGATAAAGAGAGATCTGAGACACTGCAGCCTTTAAGAAGTCACAAATTATCCAAGGAGTAACTGCATAAAAGTTCTGTAGCAACAGTAAAAATATGTTATTGTTTTAGAATTAAGATTTCTTTCAGAAATAGATTTATTATAACTCTGTTCTACATTCCTTACAACAATTATACACCAATTACTATGATATAAAAAGTAAGTTAGGAATTTGTTAATGGTGAAGTCTAAAATGTTCCTTATATATCATCTACTCTACTTTGAGGCCTTGTTTGACCTCTGATGGGTTCAGGTTGCTCAGGCAGCCTCAGTCACACCAAGAATCAGGGGGTAGAAATGCACAACTTGTTCTTTAGATACTTATCGACCTTGCCTGGTGATTGTCTGAGACGCCAGACTAAGGAGAAATATGCAGGGTGTCACTGACAGTCACACATTGTTTGACTGTTTATAAAGCGCTTCATAATTATTCCAAATGCTGCTAATGTTCAAAGTGATTTGGACCCAACATATTTTTACATCTCTAAAAAATGAAAGGCTCCACTGGGGCGCTGTCCACTCTCTGGTGCTGAAACCTTCCCAGTAGTTTCCTTCTGTAAAGATATCTCCTAAATTAATGTTTTTTTTTTTATTTTCAATTGTTTTACATTGAAAGGGTTCTAACAGTAGAGTACTGTTTGAAAAAAGGGTGAGAGAACTTCTCATGAGTCCAAGGCAGTGGGGTTAATTTCCTCAGATTTTCTTTCTGATCCAATATTGAGTAAATTATAGGCTGATATCAGTGACACTGATCTCGCACAGATACTGATTAAAATGCACCCAATGTGTCACGTAAATGTAGAATATCTGCTTTTTTATGTTATTGCTGATACTGT
>NW_015151151.1:221818-229214 GCF_000732505.1 Cyprinodon variegatus | reverse complement strand
TCTTATACTGTGCTATAGTGCCTTTATTAGAGAAAAACGTTGGTTTGACCTGCTGGTTAAATAGAGCCCAGGTGAGTTTTAGAAGGATATCACACTGTGATCTAATAAAAAAAGAAAAAAAAGATTTGAGATGAAGGCTGATAGATGGAGCTACTCTGACACATTTTGACATGCTTCACTGTTGGTGAGGGATATATACCATGTTATAGGTGACGATGATGAATCCTGACCACAGCCCAGAAAAGCACTCCACAGAAACCCCATCTGGAATAATGATCCCTGCCAGAGAAGCGAGGTGAAGCTTTTACAGGAGTGAAACAGTTTATTATTCGGGTGTTGGCTCCTGAGCTTGTTATCTGTTACCACCTTTGGGGTTTCCACTGCCGTGCCAGCCTGTCTGAACATCAAAACCTTTGACTTTCCTTTCAGTCACAGTAGGATGTTGAAACCGCTAACACTTTACTCCACCATAACAGTGAAGAACAGGAACTTAACCTGTTTCAATGAGCGGTTGCCCAACAATTGAGATGCACTAATGAAGAGTTGTTAACCTAGCCGAGTCTCGACATTTTACTAAACATTTTATTATATAATTAAAAAGACAAAAACCTATAAAAGTCCTATTAAAGAAATCTATATTGTGCAGTTAAACTTTTATTGTTGTGTTTGTTCTTAGTTTGTTTTCAGCAGAGGTGAAATATATTTTTTATGGAGGGAGAACTTAAAGTGTGATTTTTTTTTTATAGTTAAAGAAAGAGGTTATCAATAGAAAAACTGTCAAATATTGTCAGACCTCTAAACCTGAGAGTTCCTAAAGCTACTATTATCATCTATATACCAGAGGAAAGCTTTCAGCCTGCCCAAGCAACTCCTGCAAATATGTTTTTCTTTTTTTTATTATTTCATAGCCTCATTCTGAGGATCTAAGCAGGCATCTCTGAACAGCCAAGGAGGGAAAAGCTATCTGTATCTCAGCTGATGCTGTTAGTACAGACAGAAATGACAAAAAACCTTATGTCTTCCTGCTAATCTTGTTTGCCTACAGGCTGGCGTCACTGTTCCACTGCTGGTTAGCTGGTGGGTTCTACAAAAGCAGTATTTGTGCAAAACTAGATACAGAACTGCAAGTTTTAAATATTCATTGGTGGACATTTTGCTGCATCAGTGGCTAAAGAAACCAAACGGTTTCACACAATTCCCAAAAAGTCGGAATTAACATTTTTAGAATAATTCTCCATAACCTTGAATTAGGGTTTCATTAAATACGCTAGTTCAGATATAAATGCTTTATAGAAGAAAGCCAAAGTTAAACATCACAAACAGACAGAAAAAAATAACAGACAGAAAAACAGACAGAAAAAAAATTTGTTGAAAATTTGCTAAAGTCCTTAAAATAAAAATGTTCTTTGCAATCCAAGATTTACAATATAAGAGTGAGCAGGAACCATTTGAATAACGCTTTAACTGGACTCAATCAAAATATTTAGTCTCAAATAATCTGTCATCTTTAGAGGCGGATTAAAAGCAAACATTTTAATTTGAATCAAATTCAATCCAGGTTGGTTTATAGAGCTCAGTAGGTTTAAAATGTAAACAATTCAAAATATAGAAAAAAAAATGTTGTCTGTTATCTAAAATAAATTTATAAAAATGCAGGAGTGTTTTCACAAACTTTCTGCATTCCTTTTATAATCCTTTACTTCCATGGTTTTGTAACTTCTCATTTATCTCTTCTCTTTGGACATGTAAATACTAACAAACATGGAATAATTATGTTAAGCAAAATGTCAAAAGTTTGTCTCATAAAATTTCAGCTCTCTGCTGAGTGGCAGCAGCCAGATAATGGTTCCCCGTATATGACCACAGATGGCTCTTCCTCAGACCCAGTAGGAGCAATCTTCATCTCTGAGGAGGCCTGTAAAGCTCTGGACCAGGAGCGTTTTTTTCTGACCTGGAGACTGAATCACAATGGACCCTGTGGAGGCGCAGAGTTAGCATAGAGTTAGTTTGGTTTATCCAAACCTGTGAGCCACCATCACAGTAACGCCATGATGTCAATATAATTGCCTTTTTGAGAGGTTCTTTGATGTTTATTCTGTTTATGCAGGACTATTACAAACAGGGATGACCTCATTATACAGATCAAAATCTCAGTATCCCTGGAAACAGACATCCTAAGTCACCACCTTCATTATTTAACACCAAGCAGTGGTTCCTAATGCTTCACCGATGCTCTGGTTGACACCTACAGCTGAAGAAGGTGGTTTATAACATGACATGTAGGATTTAGTACCACTGCCTGATATCAAGAAGACTATCTGAGGAGTATATTTATATATTTAATCAAATATATGATGCAGCTCTACCTGCCTCCACCAGAATAAACCATAATTCAAAATTAACTCCCGGGACATCAAAGGCTCTGAACTTGTGATATTCTGGTGCTAGTTCGCCTTAACCATCAATTCAATTCACTTTATTTCTATAGGGCCAGTTTACAACACATGTGATCTCAGGGCCCTTAACAGAGAAAGTTAAACCAAATAATCCAGACAAGTTTTCTATCTAAGGAAAACCAGTTAATAGCATCAACTCATTGAGATTTACCAAACATGCTTATGGCAACAGTGGAGAGGAAAATCTCCCTTTTAACAGGAAAAAAAACCTCCAGCACAACTATGCTAGGTGTGAGCGGCCATCTGCCGGGGCCGACTAGGGTTCAATCATGAAGTGCATTGATTGGTTGCTGGCCTGGACAGGCCTGTCCTCCAGTCCAAATAAAAGTAGCTCCTCATTCGGCATTTTATCGAGGCCAGAGCCAAAGTTTGTTTTGCTTAAAACACAGATAAAAAATTCTAAGAAACGACCAGCACCTGTTTAGCACTGGGATGGTTTTGATCATTTTGCCTTTTGGCAATGATGGGACTCTTCAACCCGTCACCTTTAAAGCAAGCTGTAGAGGTTTCCAGGAGAGCTCAGGATGAGAGGAAAGAGTATAGCTTCTGCTTCACACCACAGGTCTTCTGGGATCTGATTAGGATGCCTCCCCTTTTGTTCTAGCTTTCAATTGGAGCAGCTGGAGAACAGTTATCTCCTGCAGCTGTTGGGGAGTTGACCTTGTTGAATTTAGCTGACTTTTATTCCCTTTTTCCACCTTGGAAAACTTCAACATTTGGGGCATTCACCTGAATTCTCTTTGTCTGTAAATCAAGAGAAGGCATGAAGGTGTAGAAGATCAAGTCTTGTTGCACTCCTGAGAGGTGTCCTTCTCACATCCATTATTAGCTTCTGCTTTCAGTGAGGAGGTGCTCAGCAGGCTATATCTGTGGCTTTGTTTGTTTCACAGATTGTGTCCTAAAGTTAGCTTCACTTCTGTTTCTATTACAGAAATATAAAGGGTGTGGGCAGGTCCACAGATCCCAGCAGTTATTGTATTTATTTTCTCAGTGGTGTCTGTATTTAATCCAATCTTTCCTATATAAGTGCATTAAGTTCTTGATTTGCTTACTTATCCTTTCATCTGCCTATCAAGGCCATTTTTCTTTTCACTCTTAGACAAACTTTTATCCATCATTGCCTCACTCTGTTTCTCCTATTATGTCATTAGAGAGATTTAGTTTGATCTAATATAAAACTCATATTCTGTGAAATACAGTTTTATGGTCCGGCTACCACTTTCAGAGTTAGTAGAACAGAAAAAAAGGAAAGCCTTGTACAATATCCTCAGCAATAATTAACTATTTTAAGAGACACTGCACTGCTCTTTAACATTGTTTACATTGATATTACATTAAAAAGCAATTTTATTAGAAACATTAATTGCTTTTAAAGCCATTCAGGCTCTTTGTTATCAAGCTGAAGTTTATTCGTCATCTACCATGATTCCACGTAAGATATTTATTAAAAACTGAATCAATTAGCTGAACGCAAATATAAATAAGCCGCTCTAAAGTACCTTAAAGAGAAACTACCGATACTATAGTTTGCAGCTGCTCCAAATGCTGTTCTTTGGCCCAGTCCCATTTGTCTCACTTGGTTCTGAGAATAGTCCAGTGGGTTCCCTCCACAGTGAAGTACACTCATTAGGCTTTATTGCCTTATCATTTTTAGTGTAAAAAAACAAGGTTGGTATGATTTGTAAACAACAAATACACAGTATTTTATATACACCACATCCAACACAGATCTGGTAATATAGTCACTACTAAAATATGCAATAAAAATCTTACAAACCTAAAAAATGAAACAGTCTAATTTCAACATTTAAGTTTTAAGAATTGAATTACACCATTAGTGAAACATAATCAACACAATTAAAAATTAACAGCTTAAACTGTCTAACCATTCTCAATGAAGAATAAAATCTTTACTAGATATTTGAATAAAGGTATCTTTTAGTTTTTGCCAAATAACACATACCTTATTTAGCAAAACATGAAAAAACATTAATGACAGGCAACCTTCCACTAAGATTAACTGGAACTCAATGCTAATTCCTTGATGTTTGATGCTACATTTTCCTACCCTAAAATGATACAAAGTCATGAATGCATTAAGGAAAGCAACTTCAACTTCAGGGTGTTTACTTTTGGGGACAGTTTAAATCCATCCAACTCCAAAAAAGTTTTTGGAAGACTTTAAAAATGAAGCGCAAAGTGGGAGGGTATGCCAAGTTCAGGGCATATATCAGTCCCATGAGCAGCGAGCAGGCTTTTGCAGTATGGCTGCACCCTAACAATATGACTGTTATTGGGACCAAAGTGAGAGAAATAGGACTGGGCTGCTGCTGTTGACTCTAGAAAACATCTGATGGGCTGCAGATAAGAAAGCATACAGACTAGCTGGTGATGCAAAGAAGGAAACTCACCCAAGGATACAGATGAATGATAGAAAGCAAACCAAAGAATAAATATGGTACATGAGGGAGTTTTAAAAGATTGTTTTAAACAAAAGTGTTCTCTGAAGCTGCTTTGGGCCCAACTGGTTGACATACAAGGTGTATGACAGCCTCAGAACACCACATACATATTTAATCATTACAAACTATATTTATTATGAGTTAAACCTGAAGTAACATGATGGAAGGGTTAGGAGTTACCTTGCAGCTAAAAAATCCAATTTCTATGCTATTTTAAAGCAACAAGCTGAAAAGAATTCCCCTTTGATCCAAATATGGACATTTTTAAGAGTCCACCATGAATTTAAAACACAGTATAGCAAAGAAAAAATCTGAAATGAAGCAGCATTTAAAAATATCTCTGGAAAAAATCTTAGGTTTACCAAGGGTGGGTGTTCTCAGATACTGCAGTCATTTTTTTTTCAAGCAACCACATGTTCTCAGCCTGTTATTAAAGTAGTTTAAGTTCGTTTACTAGGGTGTCAAGAAGTTTTCAGCACTTACAGCCGAATGTCAAAGGAAACTCCACAGGGGCTTTGCTGCTGGAGAGCTGGTGTTATGAAACACTTGAATAGAGATATTAAAAGCACCGGGGAGATCAAATTATTGCATTTACTGCTCTGTGATTTGACCTTTACAGAACAAATAATATTTCTGTCAAAGAAAAGTTTGATTCTACAATAGAGAGCTACCACAGAACATCCATGAAAAGCATTGCTGCCTTCTGGGTCTTCATGATGATTTAATTATTAGTCTATTTACTATTAATGCTAAATCAGTCACTCTTCTCTTACATGTAGAATAGTGTTCTTGCATCTAATTACATGGCTGCAAAAATAAATAATCTTAAATTCCTCAATAATAATAAAAATATATGATTATCTATCAGTAAGGTCTGTTTTCAACTCTTAAACAGGCATACATATAAGATAAAAGCTGCATAGGTTCTTGCAAATCCAGACCAGAATGCAGACGGAGAAACATTGATTCAGGCTCATTAGTCATTACAGAATGAGATTGTTAAAGAACACTTTACATACTAATCACTTTAATAAAAAATTAAATCAAGAAAGGGTTTCTATCATATATCATAAAATCGTACTTTTCACAGGTACTCCTGTAAAACTGTCAGGATGTCAAAAATACGAATAATCTCTATGAACGTCTGAACAAAGGAGATTCTTTTTCAGGTTGGAGCCAACATTAATAGGATCGTTTTCATTTTCCTATTTAGCATACGCTTCATCCAAAGAGAGGTATTCAAGCTGCAGTGTAATAAGAAATCCTGTGAGGGCTCAATCCATGTCAGGGGTCTGTAACATTTGCTTTCAAAGAGCCATTTAATCCCCTCTTCCAGTGAAAAGACCCCAAAAACCGTGGAGAGCCACAGAAACCTGTCTGACACTGGAAAAAGGAAGGTAGCAGGCTTCTATTGGGAAAAGGTAAAAGTCTCTTTGTTAGATGGCCATGAATGTTTTCAATGATACAGATTTCTGTTGAATGCTTCAGTATTTATAGATGAAATATTATCTAAAATCTGCAGTTTAATAGTGGAAAAAAAATGCTAAAAAAACAAACCAAAACAAAATCATGAAGGATGGAAAAAGAGAAAAAGACTGGAGCTGTGGTGTTGCTTCAAACACGCCACTTAAAATGATAGTTCAGGTTTTTGGACATGAATTTATGTGAAATAGTGTCTCTGCCGTCAGCGAGGCTCCTGCTCTGAGAAATGGCCGGTAAAAGTAATTCTGTTTACCAGGGCCACAAATGATCAAAGGTTTCTGTACTAAAAAACATGCATGTGTTTTTCTAGACTATTTCAAATATTTTAAAACATTCCAGAGGGGTGTCACACCTTTACAGCGCCGCTAAAGAGACATGGAGGGGAAAAAAACTGTGAGATCTTGCATAAGGTTTCCGACCATTTGAATTGATTTCCCCACACTGCTGGTCGCTTCTAATGGCAGGAGGCTCTGTGACGGTAGGGAGATTTCTGCATCCCAGCTATATATGGTTACCATTTCACACAACTTCATGTCCAAAAACCTGAACTATCCCTTTAACCTGCCCTCAAACCATGGGTTCTAAAATAAACCCTCCCCTTTTTAGGGGTAGTACTGAGACCACAAAAGCCGCAGGACTTGGGGGCATTTCCCATTTTGCCGCATAGCCAATCTGGCCCTTTCTTCATGTAGATTTTCACCAAGTCTTTAGAGCAATTTTGGGTTCCCACCTGTTTTATATGTCCCACCTTCGACCAGACATCTATGGCCTTTAGAATCCATTGAACTCCTGGGGTCAGAAGACCTAAAGGACATTATGGGCCCCATGTTTGTAGCCTGGGTGCCATTCCGAACTTAGTCCCGCCCACAACGTTTGAGGTCTGGTCGTTTGGTCTGGCATTGCTCAATAGTAGCGCGAGTATGCTCGCCCAATATCTGGTCGGGCCAATCAAATTGTCAGGGCGGGCTTTATACGATGATGGACAGATGATCAACA
>NW_015151151.1:208272-221391 GCF_000732505.1 Cyprinodon variegatus | reverse complement strand
GAATTGAGTAGTACTACATCAGGCTACCATGTTTGACCCCTGCAATTAGCTTTCTTGGCAATAGGTTGGCATTTAACTTATAACTACATTCCATCCTGCGCCACGTAGACCAATAAGAAAGTACGCCAGAACTTCCTCTTACCCTTAAACACAAACAGCCGGGTTTTCTTCTACCAGAAACTAACCAAGCCCAAAGTTCCGCCTCCTGTCGGTGAATAACTGGCTACCTAACTGACCAAGAAAACATCTCCTTTTTCAAAAGTATAAGAACCTGGTTTGGGTTAACAATCTTTGCCAATAAAGCTGATTTTAATATTGTATGATCTCATATTAACATATTTAAACATTTTATTCATAATTTGTATGAATTAATTTGGTTTTACTTGTCCATGATTTTGCTGTTATTATTGTTATTATTAATCATTGAAAAAATGTTTTATAACATTTCTTTGTTATTTTGAATTAATGAAATAGTTCCAGGGCTGCACGCTGGAACAGTTTTCAGTAATGTTGCATTGCAGCAAGAGGGTCCCTGCCTAGGGTCCTTCTGCATGGAGCTTGCATGTTTTCCCTCTGCATGTGTGGATTCTCTTAATGGGTACGCCTGCTTCCTCCCAGAGTCCAAAACATTGACTTTGTAGGTGTACTGGTGATGCTAAATGACCCTATGTGAGATTTTGTGGTCGTTGTATGTCTATACTGTAGAGTATGTTGCCCTGCAATAGATAGCAACCTGTCCAGGGCGTACAACTCCAAAGACCTCTGGAAATAGACACCAGCCCTTGTGACCGTGATGGCTGAGGAGTAGACTATAGGTGTAAATGGCAGCTGAGTTTCTTTTAAAAAGAAAAATGAAGAAAAAAATTTATTCAGAGTAAAAAAAGAACATTTGACAATCAGAGGCACACACAGAACATCTGAAAGATATTCACACATTAAATGCAAAAAAACCCTCTGTAAATGAAAGAAAATAACCCACAAAGCAAATGTTTAAAAATCTGCAGACTTTCAAATATTGAGAAAAGCTCCAATAGATTCAAACTGCTGAACAACAAATGTGTACGACCGCCTTATAGCTTCTACACTCACATTCTGCTGAGTATAGAGGTGTTTCAGATTTGATTATTTCACATTTTTTTTTCTGTTGTGTTCAGGTCTTCATAGCATACTATCTCCAAACTACAATAATAGAAAAGCTCCAAGTAGTAAAGAAAAACAAAATGTTCAACCTTAAAAGCCACAAATTGCAGTATTAGAATCACATGAGCACTAAACCATCAAGGCGACTGATAAAATATGAGCAGATCAACATCAGACATTGAAATCAAATCTCCTTCCAAAGTTTTTCTGAGCCAATTTTGCATTGCTAAGAAACTAATTAAAAATAGAAGCAATTAGAAGAAGACAGACCTTAACGTCTCACCCGAGGAGCGAATGCTAATATAACTTCAATAATTATTAAGCACATAATGTTAAGTCCAAGAGAGAATCAGCTCAGATTTGACACCTTCAGCAGAACAGATGCTGCAAATAAGTGATCAACTTTTCAATAATACACACAACCTGTAAAACAACAAAACAGCAGGACGTCTAAAATCAAACAATCACTTTGATGAGGAATAAAGAGGAAAAAGCACCAGCAGCAGAAAACATCAGACTGAAAGAGTAAAAGCTTACGTACTGAACCTCTGAGGCTCCATCTCCGTGCTGCTTTCTGCAGAGAAGCTAAAGCAACTGATACCAAAGAGATGAAGAGCAAGGACTAGTATGCTTCCAATCTCTCCCTGCCTACCTCTCTGTTTCTCTCTCTCTTCCTACATGGCAGTGGATGTCTTTCTACCATGAAGTACTAACCCATATTTCCCTTTTTTCTTCCTTATCCCATTTTCCATGTCTGTAATGATTCTACCTCACCTTGCCTTTCTCTAAATCTCCTCTTTGTCTCTGCGTATCTAGAGCATCAGCTTTCATCATCTGGCTCTTAAACCACCACTACATGTAGCTCCGTTTTCACCACCAAAAGAACAAGTTAGTGAAAATAAAATAGCACATAATGAAAAACCAAAAGAACATGTCATGTATTAGGTGCTGATTTTTTTTTAGAATTTGATTTGATAAAAGCATTTCACATTAGACTAAGATGATGCAGAAAGCATGGTTAGATTTTTATAACAAATTGTGGAACTCCTGTTTATCAAAGTATTTATACTGAGAAGTACTGGAATCATACTGGAATCAGAAACAGTTGGGGTCTATTCTGACAGTTAAAAGTGTTAGGATTCCTGTCTGTGTGGTTTGTGTTTTGTGTTTGTCTTTCTTCCTCCACCAGGCGGCGCCTGGTTCTGGTTTGCCTCCTCACACACCTGCAAGGGGTTACCTCGTTAACGGAGTGTTCTTAAGCTGCTGACTGCCATTACCGCGACGCCAGAGTGTTTGCCAGTTTTGGGTACTCTAGCCAACCTGAGTTTTGCTGAGTCAAACTGAGTTTTTGTCTCCCTGAATTTTAACCTCGCTTTTGTCTTTGCCTCTCGGCAGGAAGTCATCCTGCAATTGGATGTTTCGGACCTTCTCTCCCCTGGAAGGATCTTCTGAGAATCAAGCTGAGCTGAGGATTCAAGGTTGTGGTTGTGGTATCAACCCTTTCCCCCAAGGATTGTTTGGGGCTTCTCTCTGAGCAGGGATGCCGATACCAGCAGCAGTGGATGCCGATACCAGCAGCTCCAGTCGGGTCATTCCTGAGTCTCATTTTCTCATTCTGTCTCTAGGTCCTTTAATAGGCTACTTTGTGTTATCAGTTCCTTGAGGCTATTTGGCAACAATCAGCCCTGTTTTTTTAAAGTAAACCTCCTTAAATTGATAAAAATGGGTGGGCTTTATTTTTGATGTAGGGTCAGGTTGCCTCCTTTCCCTGAACACATAATTTGAAAAGGGCTTTTAGTATTTACTAATCTTATCTTTATATGATGACCTCCAGAAATCCTAATTATACTTTTATAACATGCAAACCCATGATTTAATTATGGTTAATCATTGGATCATTGGTGTTTTGGCCAGACATCTCCAAATTCCCTTGAAGAAAGATTAAAATAATCAAACTTAGTTGATTATGTAGATTGCCTAGAACAAGATTTGAAATCGACTTTTGTGTTGGGATTAAGGTCGAGATAGGCAGCTGTGAAGATGGATGGATAAATGGATGATTTTCACTCAGCCTAATTCCCAGTCTTAATCTATAGGCCAGGGGTCTTCAAAGTTTTCCAGGCCAAGGACCCCCTAACTGATGGCAAGATGGAGCAGGGACCCCTAATTATATATAAATATATTATATGAAATTGCGTTATGTCAAACTGGTCCTATAGTCACTGTAGTCACTCTATTACAGTTGGAGTCATGCAACGAAAGTATATTTTCCCTGGTATTATTAAAGTATTTCTGATTCTGATTCCTGGTTGATGGGACAGGTGTTGTGAATGAAACGGTGCCCAGCTTGAAAGAGCTCCTGTGTGTCGCTGAATGTGTGCATTGATGACTGAAGGACATCTTCTGCCTCCATTTATCTGTTTACTACAGTGTGTTGAATTCATGTTAAAGTATATTTAAAGACATTTCAAGTAGTGGAAAAAACTGCAGGGAGGAATATAAAAAAAAATGTTCAATGAACCAAAACTTTCGCGACCCCCATGCAGTACCTCTGTGGACCCCTAGGGGTCCCGGACCCCCTGTTGAAGACCTCAGCTATAGGCTAAATTCAATTCTTGTTTCTTGGCTTCCAAACCATTGAGAGGTTAGAAGATTCTAGAAATGCTCCTGCGAAAACAGATAAGTGTCAAGGTTATTGAATTTTAAAGATGCCACTGCCAACCAAATACAGTGTCTTAGACTTAGACAACTTTTACTGTCATTTTGTATAAACAATGTATGCAAAAATGAACATTTCCATTCTATAAAGTGCAGCAGTGATCAAATGTAAACAGTGTGGGAGAAAAAACATGGTGCAAAAACACATTGATATGGAAGTTCGGGGATTTATATATGGTGTAAATATGCAGTATTTAGGTATTGGCGATATCAGTGTGATGCAGAGTCTGTGACGTGATTTAGAGTTTTCTCATCAGTCCAGCTGTCTGATGGCAGTGGGGAAGAAGCTGTTGCAGAATCTGCTGTCATCCATCCATTTTCTGTCACGCTTCATCCCTGCTGGGGTAATGAGGGGTGCTGGTGCCTATCTCCAGCTGTCTACAGGCGAGAGACAAGGTACACCCTGAACAGGTCACCAGTTCATCGCAGGTCAATACAGAGACACAGAACAAACAGCCATTCACGCACACACTCACAACTAAGGAGAACTTAGAGAAGCCAATTAACCTAACAGTCATGTTTTTGGAGTGTGGGAGGAAGCCGGAGTACCCGAAGGGAACCCATGCATGCACAGGGAGAACATGTAAAGCCCATGCAGAACGACCCCGGGCTGGGAATCGAACATAGAACCTTCTTGCTGCAATGGAGCAGTGCTACCCACAGGCGCACTGAGCAGCCCAATATGCTGTCCGTGTTGTTTTATAACTGAAAACATAAAGAGTGATTATGGGCATAACTTAAAGTACTGAGACTAAAACTAAGCAGAAAGAATCCTAAAGTACCATTAAACTCTGTATTGTGGGAACATTAATGTTTATAATGTAAATTTCATGTGTCTGTGCAATGTCAGTAAAGTGAATCCCGGACCATCCCCTAAGCACTAACCCTTAACTATCAAGTGTCACTCCTAATGAAGTCACACTTGTAACTGTGGGAGTATTGAAGGTGGAGGGGTATAAACAAGAATGTGACGGCTTCTTCCCTCCAAGGAAAGTAAGCGTATCTATGGCAACAAGGTGATACGGCATGTGCGTGGCTGTAGCTCTGTGGCGTATGAACATTTGTCATTTTCTTAAAAAATTTAAGATCAAATAAAAAAAATAATATATATATATATATATATATATATATATATATATATATATATATATATGCAGTCAAACAAAACTAATACAAAGACGACCATCTTCCCTTAATAACATTTTTCAATTACATTTTTTTCTTAAACTAACAGTGCATTACATTTAGAGGAACGTGTTTCTTCAACCATTAGGCCGCTGTAACACCCGCTGCCAAATTCCAGTGAGCCTGTGCTGATGCTGACTCTGGGTTTAGTGTGGCCTTTAATGTAGCGGACCCTCCATGGGAATGAGTTTAGTTTAGTGCTTAGGGTTAGTGTTTAGGGGCCGATTTGGGTCATAATCTCTCTGGAAAACCTGGATCAACTTAAATGTGAGTGTTAACATAACAGGTTCTGATTAAACCTCTGGGACTAAGCAAATGACACATTAAAACTTTCAAACACCTTGAAACGTCCCACGGTCACAATGTTCAGAGTATGCTGGTAAAGATTCTTAGTCATCCAGGACATAGTCATTCCAAACAAGTTAAAAAGCAATCCACTGGATTTTGTTTCCAAGTTTGAAGAAGTTTAGCCTGCAATGCCCCATACCTTTCTATGTCTCTGAAAGGGGTTCGTTAAAGGGAATTGTTGGCCTGTCTGAATAGGCAGGATCTTCTGTTTCCCTGTAAAGGGGTATGGTGAAGGTTTTCTTAATGGAAGTATAAACCTGAAAGTGACTGTGTCTCCATTACATAGGAGGAGAGGCGATGTGGGGGGAAAGAAAGTCCAACATACCCCAGCAATGTTTTTCTTAATGATGATTAAGGTTGATGTTTGGCTCATCATAGGTGCTTCAGAACTCTCAGTGATCAGAGAAACAATTATTTTCTGCATGGTTGAAAGAATAAACTTATCTTTATCTAAAGATGTTTATAAAACTAAAGAACCACCTTTCCCATTACTAAGCAGAGGCCAGTAAACTGCTGTTCAACTGTTAGAGAGAGCAAAGAGATAACACTGACTGATGACAACATCATGTTTACTCCCCATGAGCGATGCTGGAACAATTATTATCAAAAGATAGAGGTAGTACATTGTTTTAGACTCATTTACAGCCTCCATCTGTAACAGTGAGGAGAACAAAGACACAAAGGAAGAAAATATCCTTTACACTAATGCCAAATCTTATGGGAACCAATTTACAAGGTACGACAGATGAAGAAGACAAATGACAGAGAGCAGCATTCCTCCACAGACCTTACATGTTGGGAAATTAAGCAAAACTGTTTCCATAACAGGATGACACGTCCAACTGACGAATGCTCAGCCTTCTGTTTTAATGTTTTCCTGTGTAATCCACTGCTCTCAAAGTTTCCCAGCTTCAAACCAAGTCTGACAACAGTCCTATTCGTTTGGCTCAGTCAGGCCACATTCAATCACTTTGGGGCGCTTCCATTCACAGCAGGCAGAAAAAAGAAAATGTTTTGTTTTATAGAAGATTATAATAAGAGAGAGTAGAAAAATAATTAAAGCTTACCGTCTAGATAACGTATTTAAAGCATGGGGTAATTCTTTAATTGAACTTAAACTGTGTGCTTGTTTCAGATCAGCTATCTGTCCTTCAGTAAGCAGTCACCGTCCATCCACAGAGACCAGATCAGTTTATAACAAGCTAAACAGAACAAAAAAGCTGACAACAAATCTGTGTTTGAACATGTGTGAATAGTTAAAAAACAATCCACTGGACTTTCCAAGTATGAAGATGTTTCGCTTCCCATCCAGGAAGCTTTATTGGATCAAAATGTTAGAAATAGCGTTGAGTTCGAGGCTTTATACAGTAGCCAACAAAAGCTTGTTTTTTGTTTAGAAAACATGCAAATTGAAACGGATGAACTACCAAAATAAAGAAAAGCAAAACTCCTGTCTAAACAAAAAACAAGGCTTTGTTGGGCTACTGTATAAAGCCTCGAATCCAGGAGGGATTATCCAAGCCGTGGTCAGAAGACAGGTCTAAGGTCGGAAACAGGTGAAATCCAGGTAATTCCGGCAATACAGAACAAGCAAAGCAGAACATGGGCGGCCAAATGAAAAGAAGTCCGGGGGCAGAAAAAAGGTCAAGATCAGGCAGAGACAACACATACAGAGAAATGCTAGAATTAGACTCGCTGGAAGCTCGAATTATCTGGCAACATGGGATCCAGTGGCATAGCAGAAGGAACAGGTGGATCTGATAAGAGATATTTAGGCCAGGGTGGAGCGAGGCAGATGAGAGGAGGAGGAGTACAACCCAGCCTAAGGTGCAAAGAACATGACAGAAAGATCTTCAAACTTGGAAACAAAGTCCAGTGGATTTTTTCTAAAGCTTTTTCAGAATGACTATGACCTGGATGACTGAGAATCTTCACCAGCAGGTGTGGAAACGATATGTTACCTGCAGTTCTTTAGGTCAAATATAACAAAAATCAATGCACAGCCCCTTTTTTCCAGAAGCATTTTTCCCACTAAACCCAGGCGTACACTGTGCGATTTTCCGGTCATGCGAGAATCTTTCGATTGGGCCGACATTCAGCCTGATCGTGCGCCGTGAGTCGTGTAGTGTAGAGGGGGTTACGAGGGTGGTGAGAAAATCAACATGTTTGATTTTCTCCTGACCATCGTGGGCAAATCGCTCAGTAAACACAGCAGCATGGCAGGGAGGCAATGAGTGAAATGGAGTTATTTTTGTAAAATTGACAGACTGTAGTAGCCACGTTTGCTCAGGCATGTTTTTTTTTTTTCAGATACGTCGTCGCCTTTTCTTTTTAGGGCTTTCAGCATAAAATTGCACAAATTGCCAAGACAGCACGTTTCACCCTATTGAGTTTAATATTCCTCTTTTATTTGTTTGGCTTCAGGATAGACGAGTCACAGGAGTTCTGTCTGACTGCGGAGCTGAGTCTGACGTGGTTTTTAGTCGTGCAGTGTGAACAGGTAGATCGCATGAGAGCATCGAGCCGAACATAAATCGTGAGCTGTGAACTCACACCGTACGACAGTGTGAGCAGTAGCTGCATGTAACGAATGAAAAAATCTCACAGTGTACGCCTGGCTTAAGAAGATGGAAATCATGACTTTCAACCAACCTCAACGACTTAGTCTAAAGTTTGAGAGTGAAAATTATTTTATGTTTCACATCCCTAAAGAACACTGCACTGCAAGTAAGAAATATAACCACAAAGCTGAAATTTGCCTTATTTGTCACTAATCAGTTTAAATGAAACTTTGGAGATTCATCCAGCTATTTTGCAGTCTTAGTATTTTTTTTTTTTCACACAGATGTTTTCATGGCCCTTTTTTGTGTTATAATTTTAGGATGTTTGGGAGCTCACATTTAGTAGGCTCCCTAAGCCTGTATAGATGTGATATCTTCACCTTCAAATTGTTGATTCACTCTTAGCATTTGCTCTTAGCTCTTTTTATTAGATCTTAAATTATAATAATAATTATTTATTTTATTCTAACCACTTTTCAAAAAAAACCAAAGGACACTGTACACACCAATAAACAGCGTAAGGGGAACAACACAAATAGTCAGAATGCAATAAAGATATATGGATAGAAACAAAAGAAAAAAACAGATTTAAATATTTTTAAGAAGAGGGGAAAAATCAGAAGTACAACAAAAGAAATTAATTATGTGCAAAGTTTAAAAAGGTGAGTTCTGAGATATAATTTAAAGAGAACAACAGTATTGATATGACAGAGGTCTGGAGGGGGGAGTTCCAGAGTTTGGGGGCAGAGCAGCTAAAAGCCCTGGACGCCATGGTAACCAGTCGAGGGGAGGGGACGGTGAGAGAGATGAAGAAGATTTGAGTGAAGGAATGGGAACAGCAGGATGGACCAGTGCCGATGAATATGGAGGGGCGAGGTTGTGGATGGCCTTATAAGCTAAAGGAAGAATTTTTATCATAATTCTGAAGCCAGTGAAGCTGTTGTAGGAAGAAGGTAGTGTGATTAGTGTCAGTATAACCACTGACAGGCTGCATAAAGCATGATGGCTCCAATAGTGCTGCATGTTTATCAGACTTGTCTTATCCTCCATTAGCAATCAGTGAGAAATACTTGATATTCTGCTATATTTGAAACAGATCCCAAAAATACCCCAGCTTGTTATCAGAACAGGAGTTCAGGAGTTTAATCCTGTGAAATCTAAGCAATGCTAACTGAGCATGCGGCTCACTATCATCACATTTAGAATCCTCAAAAACCATGACAGTTCTCCTCCTTTCTGGTGAAAATAACATTTTAATTATGTAATCAATGAAAATGAAAAAACT
Organism: Cyprinodon variegatus; assembly: GCF_000732505.1. Taxonomy (NCBI): domain Eukaryota; kingdom Metazoa; phylum Chordata; class Actinopteri; order Cyprinodontiformes; family Cyprinodontidae; genus Cyprinodon; species Cyprinodon variegatus. The sequence continues at coordinate 212,154 of NW_015151151.1, read as the reverse complement.
AACATTAACAAAAAAGTCTGAAATAGTTTCCATCTGCTGTTTTTTGCAACTTGTCTAAATTATTATTTATAATGTGTTGAAAATAGGAGAAGAGAAACAAAAAACTATGCTGGATGATTTAGGGCTTCATCATCTATTATTTCCCACCGAGCAAAATTTGGTTAAAAGGGCATTGAAAAGACGACATGAATAATGTCGAATCGACGTCTCCATTTGGTTGAAAAGTGAAAGGTTAAAAGCCGTAATTTTCAGATCGTTGAAGTGTCTCTCATTGGAATGAACTGGGAGAAAATCAGACCGACTAAACACAGCCTAATTTTCAAAAACTATTTCTGGACAAGTCAAGATCGTGACACACCAACCAGATTTAGCCTTAAAATGTCTAAATGACAGTTGGTATTTGGCGGTTCAAGCTTAAGAAACCTAAGTACACAATATGTTTCAGATGTAGCTTCTCTGGTTGATTACAGAAGAAATCATCAAGCATTTATTTTTGTTGTAATTATTCCTGGAATGATCTGTAATCATACTGGAACATAAAACTAATCAAAAAAGCAGGACTACAAAAATAGGCATCTGTTGTTGTGGAAACTCGCTTCCTCGGTTGTCCTTGAGGGACAGCAGACATCGGGACAAGATTATCCAACATGATGAATTTCCCTGATTTACGATCAGGGAAATGTTTTTCTTAGCAGACCTGATCCCTCTGAACACACCCCACTCAGCAGGATTATCTCCCCAATAATCAAAACCTTCCTCCTTCAAGAGGCCCAGATTTGTGGGACCTCCTGGAAGAAAAAGATCAGGGCAAAAATTAGCATTATCATCTTTCAGTGTGAACACTTTTTTATGGAAATAAACCTTGATATTACACTTATTTCTAGGAATATCCATTTTTTTTTGCCTAATAAAATGAGAAATCTGATGTTTGATGTTAGGTTGTTATGTAGCCCCTTTGAGTCAGCGGTATTATCTTATTTTAGCAATTTATATGCTGTTAGTTTCAAACCAAGGAGCCCATTTTTTTTCCTTTTATCAATATTTAAAATTAAAATTAGCCACTGTGATGTGGATGTGATCAGCATTTTTATGAGGAATCTGAACCAGAGGAATCTAGGGTAGCTCTTACAGCTCCCCTCCCTCCTGCTCTACTCAGCCCCAGAGGCGTAGCCAGAAAATGCTTATAAGGGTGGCCAGGCAATAACCAATGTACACTGAGGGATAGCCAAAAGTGGTTTAGGCGCCAGAACCTCAGGGTCAATCTACACAGTTCCAACAGAAAAACTACTAAGCACATCGTCCATATTTTCTAAATAAAGACAAACTATACTTTCCTACAGCCTTTGCTAACAAATAGTATTGTGAATATAGTATATACAGTATAAATATATTGAAAGATCGTATGTTGGTTTAAGTTCTTTGAGGTTTGAGTTCTGGCGCGAACATCGTTTCCCTTGTCATTACTTACCTGGTTTTATCAATAATCATTCTGAAGGAAATTTATATTTAGAAGTACTAATATAAACATAAATTGATTATTTAAGTTTTTATCAAAATATTTATTTATCTATGATTTCACAAAAGAGACACATTATTTTCTTATCATCTTTAATGTTAATATATTGATGTGCATCATTAACCACAGTGTTTTTGTTGTCAAATAATTGATAATATATGAAAAACTAAAATGTTTTGAATTTTCTATTTGAGAGTATTACTGCTCCCACTATCTGTGTTAGAGCGAAAAATGGTAGGGGTGGCCACAGGGGTGGCCAATGATTGGCTAAGGGTGGTAATGGCCACCCCTGGCCCCCCATCTAGCTACACCCCTGCTTAGCCCTATGCAGGGCTGAGCACCAGGTCCAACCACTGCAGCCTGCATGCTCCTCCTCTGACCCGCAGCATCACACAGACAGGTAACCCCCAATGTCGTTCAGTTCAAACCTAATCATATTACAGCACCACTGAAAAGATGATATTGCTTCTGGTTCCAAAGCTTCCCCGCAGAAACAAAATGGGGGAGGGGGAATTTGGCCTCACAGCAGCTCAAGGCATTTGTTGTTTTAGGCAAACAGGATCTGTGAAGGAAGAGGTTTGTTCTGTGTTGGTTGGGTTGTCAGTTTGAACCCTCACTCCATCCATCACAGTTGTTGAATCCTTGGGCAAGACACTCCACCCGCCATCAGTATTCAATTCAATTTTCAATTCAGTTTATTTCTATAGCACCAATTCACAACACATGTCATCTCAAGGCACTTTTCAGTTCACCAGATCATACAGTCAAATTGATTCAAAGTTTTCTATCTAAGGAAAACCAGCTGATTGCATCGACTCATTGACTCAAATGCAACCCCTTACACTAACCATGCTTGTAGCGACAGTGGAGAGGAAAAACTCCTTTTTAACAGAAAGAAACCTCCAGCAGAACCAGGCTCAGTGTGAGCGGCCATCTGCTGAGGCCGACTGGGGTTCAAGGAGACAGAAGCAGAGATACAAAAAGAAACTATAAAAGGCGGCCTGGTCCAGGAAACACACAGCCAGGCAGACGAGCTCCGAGCCAGCTCCCATGTCAGAGGATGAAGAGAGCGCATCCAGCCAGTCACGATCAGAGAAACGGGACTACACTGGAAAACAGGCCAACATCTATAAACATAGGAGTTGATGGCAGCAGCACAGCTGATATTTCTTTCCAGGATGGTCTCAGTATGAATGATTACTTGATTGATTGAGTGTTCAGACTTAAATGCTATTCAAATACATGATTTTAAAGCATTTTCCAGCTTTTTGCTGACCTTTGTTAGATTAAATGAAGGACAAGAGATTACGTTTTCTAGATATTTTTCACTTACGGTAATACCTTTGTTATTTTGATGTGAAAATTAGAAGTGAAAAACTAACATTTAGGAGAGGAACTCAGAATAGGAACTCAGAATAGCTCCCAGAATAAAGTGTTATGCGTGGAACGTTGTGTGATAATACCTTTGGTCACAGTGATTTGAAGGTCCAATCCATTTCTTTCTTTCTGCTCAGATCACAGATGCTACAGATGCTCCAGGCCTGCAGAGATCATTGTCTCTCCTCTTTTATTTTGTTTTGGTTTTAAATTTCACATCTACCCTCAGTTTGCTCTCGGGCTCTCCATCGTCAATGATTTTTCCGAGATGCTTTCAATAGTTTTTATCATTATAATCTTTTCTTTTTTTTTTTTTTACAAAGGGATGAGGCTTCTCTATATTTTCTTTTTTTCTAAATGAGTTCAGCTGTGGGGTTTGCAGATACTTGGACAGGCTCTATATTAGGTTTTCCTCCAGTCTTCTTATAAACATCTATTTATATTGACTAAGGAAGATAATCAGTGTTCAGAAAACAGAAACATAATCTGCCTATTTTTTTCATCATGTTCACGAAAAGCAGGTGATTTTAAACATTAGTCCATGTTGATGTGGTGGAGCCGGAAATGCAAATGATTGGTACTTATCACAGTACAGTTTGACTTTGTCTGAACCTGGATTATCTGCTTTGACAAGTGGAAAGTGACTGTCAGGGATGGTGGATGTTGTTGTGGACCCAAATGCAGAGAAGAAGAGGCAGGGATAATGCTTGCAAAATTTAATGAAGAAGTAAAAATATAAAATCCATAGTCCAGAAATGAACGACAGGAAAAATCAAGAACCAAAACAATAGGGAGGAATAAATCTAAACAATGACAAGGATCTAGCAATGACAGGACGAACAGGAAGTGAGTACAACCTCTGGCAAAACTTATGGAATCACCGGCCTCAGTGGATGTTCATTCAGTTGTTTAATATTATTGAAAAAAGCAGGTCTCAGACATGACACAAAAAGTAAATTCATTTCAAATGGAAATATATATATATATTT
>NW_015151151.1:203201-204487 GCF_000732505.1 Cyprinodon variegatus | reverse complement strand
GTGGTGGAGCCGGAAATGCAAATGATTGGTACTTATCACAGTACAGTTTGACTTTGTCTGAACCTGGATTATCTGCTTTGACAAGTGGAAAGTGAAGGTCAGGGTAGGTGGATGTTGTTGTGGACCCAAATGCAGAGAAGAAGAGGCAGGGATAATGCTTGCAAAATTTAATGAAGAAGTAAAAATACAAAATCCATAGTCCAGAACTGAATGACAGGAAAAATCAAGAACCAAAACAATAGGCAGGAATAAATCTGTTTTCTGTCTTGTCTGATGTCTTCCTTAGTGTACCAGTATGTTTGCCTTTAACAGCCTTCCCAAGTCATTTGTTTTTGGTCCAGATTTTAGACACAGCTGACTGTGAACAATCAACATCTTTTGCAAAGTTGTGTGATAATTTACCCTCTTTTAAAAGTTTATTAATCCTCTCCCTTGTTTTGATTGATATCTCTGGTGTTGGAGCCATGATTCATGTCAGTCCACTTGGTGCAGCAGCTCTCCAAGGTGTGATTACTCCTTTTTAGATGCAGACTAACAAGCAGGTCCAATTTCATGCAGGTGTTAGTTTTGGGGATGGAAATTTACAAGGTGATTCCATAATTTTTTCCTCAAAATTAAGTGATTGCATGTATTTTCCCTCTAGTTGGTATAATAGAGTAACCGTTTCTGACTACTACAATTTTTTCCTTGATTTCTTTTAGTGTTTCTTAAAGCCAGACAGGTGCCATTTGGAATGACTTCAGTTTTGTATCATGTCTGTGATCAGCTTTTTTTTTTCTACAAAATTAAACAACTGAAAGAACATCCTCTGAGGCCAGGGATTCCATATTTTTTGCCAGGGAGACAGAAAATATGAGAGGACTAAAAGGTAATAGGGAGCAGGCGTAGGAAGAACTAACTAGAAGGAGCTAAAAGAAAGGACACTAGGGCGCAGCAAAACTAAGAATGCAAGAAATGATGTAAATCTAAAAAAACAACACAGAACAAAACAAAGCATACTTGAGAACCCAAAAAGTAAAAACTTAACAGAAACAAAAGGTCCATTAAAGCATTGTTAATCTTCAATCAACACAAATGTGACTTTGCTGCTTAACACAAACACATTTGAAAGAGTTTTATCTAAGGACAAATATTAATATTAGATGAGAATAGTAAATCTTACACCTAAAGGTTCATTCTACAAAATGCTGTCTTTGCTGACTGACTCTGTCATGAGAGTTGATATTCTCTAACTCTTTTTAATTATAGTATTTGATGACATTGATATATATATATATATATATATA
>NW_015151151.1:198050-203039 GCF_000732505.1 Cyprinodon variegatus | reverse complement strand
ATATATTTTTTACCAAATTTCCAATTTAACTGATGCAGCCAGATGTTTCTGTGAGGTCACTGGTTTTGCTTTATGTTTTTTTTTTTTTTTTTTTTACATATTCACAAATTTTGAATATATATTTCAATGATTAATATGTTTTAAACTTTTGTTACTTTTTCTGATATGATTGTCTCGTATTGAAGGGTTTATTTCTTGTACTGTAGAATTTCAGGGGATAGTGGTCAGTTTGATGGTGGCAAACATTATGAGATGAATTATAACTTCATTTTAATAATCTCTGTGCTCACTCAGACACCCACTGCCGACTTTTCATGTTATATTCTCACCATTGAGAAATGTAGGATTTCTAAAAATAATGACCTAATAAATTCTGGGGGGTGTTGATGTTGCACGCTTGAAATGAGATTTAACAGTGATTTAAACCTTGTTAATGTCAGATGACTTATCTATTAAACCCCAAATGAAAAATTATTCAAATGTCTTTTGTTAGATTTTTTCAGAAACTTGTTATCTAGAAGTGAAATATTGTTTCTTTTCAGTATGAAATGGTGCAAACTGCATCAGGCTGCTTTGCTGTGAAGACTTTTGTGTAAAAATAACACATCCCTAAATCTGTCTCTACCCCATGCAGAGCCTATTGGTGTCTTGGTATTCATAGCAGAAATCCCCCAGAGACCAGTTAGGTCGGCTGTAATTCAGACTTGGAACCAATCTTCACCCTGGATGTCTAAAGTCATGGCAAAGAAAATGAGGTCTCCAGTGAATCCAGCCTAGGTGTGGTTGGTCCAGTGACAGGAGATGAAATGAAGCTGAGCTTTAGCTGCATCCTCCCTCGGCAGAGCTTAAGGTTTCCACACACACACATAAAGCTTGATAAATTCATTGTTCTTCCATTAAAATGTATGCTGACCTGGATTGTGTTTTTGTTTTCCTCTGCCTTGGAGGGAGACTTGTGATGCTCCAATAAAGCCTGTGTCTCGTGAAAAGGCAGGAGTGAAATCTGCTGGCAATTTACTGTGAAGTTACTCTCTCTGCTCAGGCAGCCCTATTTAAACACCTGCCTTTCAATCACTGAGAAACGGGATTTAACAGCAATGACTGACAGCAACAAAAAAATACACTCTTGACTTTGTTGCACTAAAATAAATCCAGCTATTGCTTATACTGTTTTTTTTTTGACAGGTAAAAAACATAAGCCAGCTATTACTAGGATGGAGGATGGTCTTCAGTCAGTGCAACATATTTTGCAACCTTGAGATCTCAGAAGGAAGCTATTTTCTATTCTATCTTGATTTTTGTATCTGAGGTATGACAGCTAATTTCGGGCGGGTCACCAGGGGGCATCCATCCCCTGCCTACTCTGCAAAAATCATCCTCAACCGGCAGGATTGGTGGTTTGCTATTTAAAAAACCTAAGTGTCAAATCAGAAATATCTGTTTCTACACAGGAGACAAGCAGTTCTCCTAGAAGTATGTTTTCTAATGCTCTTTCACACAGCACTTCCATGTGTTGTGTCGGTGCCCCCTGCCTGCTGTTCAGTGGAAGATCGGCTAAGGTGTCTGTCAATCCCACCATGCCACCATAGACTCAGACCCCAGCTACCCTGTGAGAAGGATTTTTAGAAGGAGAGGAGAGAGACTCATGGTGCCTTTCATGCCAGAATCTCAGTTTTCCTTAATGAGGTGAGGTTTCTTACTCCCCAAAGGATCTGAGGTAGTCAAACATATCAAATGTGCTCTGTTAGCTTGTTTATCAGTGTAAAGCATAAAAGCTTTATGTTTTATTACTGATGATATACTGATGGTTTGAATCAGTGGCAGAGGTGAAAAGAAAATATCTTACTTAGTTATCAATCTGTGTTACTTTGTATTTGTTTGAATGGATGTAAAACACAGAGTAATTCCATAATACAGGGTCAGGTGCAGTCAGTCATTTTAGTTCAACTACAAGGGTAAGTGTGAAGCATTAAGTTGATTTCCTTTAAAACCTTTAGGACTACACCCTAAGGAATGATTTCTAATGACTGTGCCCAGTCACAACTAAATGTATGCTTGGAAAGTGGAATTTAGTATCTAGCAATCTATCTAGCGGTGGGCGAAGTTTTCCTATTCTACTCAGTGAAAGCATACAGTTCCTGGGCCACCCAAATGATGCAGAAAGCTCTACAATGGCTCTTCTTTCTCAGGAAGCTGAAACAATCTAGACTCTCTCCTTAGCTGTCACTTCTCAGTTATTAGAAACTGGAAACGTTTTTTCTAATACCTGAGAACTGACACCTTTTTTACGGAAACCGAGATCGGTCGTACTCAACTTTTTTTCTTTCCTTTGCCTTCTTGTGATAATGACATTACTATCTCATTATCACGGTTTAAACATTTATTGTTTTCTCAAGATAACAAGATAATTATCTCGTTATCAGAGGAAAACTCTCTCCACAGGCATGGATGGACTGGGAATCCAGGGCTGTTGGCCAGCCTCATTCATTACTTATACAGGTTACTCATCTCATTATCTCAGGAAATCAATAATTGTTTTCTTATGATAACGAGATAACTGTCTTGTTATCTTGAAAAAAAAATGAAGGGCTTGACCATGATAACAAGATATTTTTGTATTTATCTCGAGAAGGCAAAGGATAAATAAAAACTTCCATGTACGGGCTTCCGTACAGATAGGCTTCTGGCTTCCGTACACATAGGCTGCCATGACCGCTGTTGTGGTATTGAAGGATGTAATCAGTTTTAACGCACACCAATGATCTAGGTATGACAAGAAAATAGCTTTTGTTATTTTTAGATAATGGGAAAATTTAACTCGTTTTCTTGAGAAAACCACTGTGAAAAAGTATCAAAGGGACACAACCGCTCTCTGCTTCTGTAGTTTTTCCTGATACCTGAGAAGTGACTATTTTATCCTAATACCTGAGAATTACAACTGTTTCCTAAGAACCGAGGATGTCCTAAAACGTACAATGTACTGCAAACAGAATTCACAAAGATATTCCTATATGTTGTGGGCATGTCTCCAAGACTTAATTAGAGATTCTATTAACTATTTATGTGACGGCAGTCACTGTGGGGAAGGCAGAGCATTTGGTATTTGGCAGACAGACGTAATAAAATCCCTCTGCTTTCCTGCAGAAATCTGCCACATCTATAGACTCCCCATCTTTGTCAGACTAAGACCTGATCAAGAGCCTGCCCTGAACCCATGGAAAAGCCATCATGTCCATAACCAGAGGTGGATAATCCAGGTCCAGAAAGTACAAATCTTGCAAAGTTTCCCTTCATCCTGTTCACTAAACCAGGTGATCAGCCCCCAGTCTGTAAGGTGGAGCTGGAAAGACAAATTGGTTAGAAATAATCTCTACAGACATTTTACTTTTTGGACCTGGATTATCCACCTCTGCCCATGACCTACACGGCTAAAATGTAACTTGACATGTAGAAGTAGTAGCGTCATGCTGAGATAGGTTAATGTTTTTTCTCTTAAATAATCATGAAATATGATCAAGTATGAAATGCTGATGCATTAATCCCTTTATCAATATGGATTCAATTCTCATTTACTTATTTTCCAAAAAATATGACTCAGTTCAATAATTCAATTCAATTTCAATTTCAATTCAGTTTATTTCTATAGCATCAAATTCACAACACATGTCATCTCAAGGCACTTTACAGTTCAACCAGATTATCCAGTCAGATTGATACAAAGTTTTCTAATCTAAGGAAAACCACTTGATTGCATCGACTCATTGACTCAAATACAATCCCTCACACTAAGCATGCTTGTAGCGACAGTGGAGAGGAAAAACTCCCTTTTAGCAGGAAGAAACCTCCAGCAGAACCAGGCTCAGTGTGAGCGCCCATCTGCTGAGGCCGACTGGGGTTCAAGGAAACAGAAGCAGAGACACAAAAAGCAGCTGTAAAAGGCAGCCCCGTCCAGGAAACACACAGCCAGGCAGACGAGCTCCGAGCCAGCTCCCATGACGAACAGAGCACATCCACTCAGGGGGTTGTTTAGGGTATCTTCAATTTTCATACTCTTCTTCACAGCAAATCCATCTCCTTTGTTTCACAACTTCCTCATTAAAAAAAGGTATTTTTCTTTCATTGATATTTTGTTATCAGCATAGATAACAGAAGCTAAAGATTCTTCAGTGAGATGGTGTCAAGGTTGGTGGATGTTGCTGAGGACCCAAATACAGAGTAGTAGGAGGCAGAGAGGAGTTCTTGCCAATTTAATTTAGAAATAAATGGCAACAGAACCATGAATTTAAAAACAATAAGCATGAAACCAAAAACCAGGAGATGCCAGGGAGAAACATACATGAGGAGTAGGGCAATGAAGAGAAACCAGCACTGAGGAACTGCACAGGAGGAGTATATACGGGAAACCGAACGAAGACTGGGCTTAATAAGCTGACAGGGACCGGTCGTGGATAGAAGCAACTAGAAGCTAGGGGGAAAGGTGACTTTTCTAGAAAATACTAAATCATTAAATTCAATCAATAAAAATGAGCATAGGCTAATATTTATGCCGTAGGTGATTTTGTTATTACAATTGTAATGTCACTCAACTTTCTGACTTTTCCTGCACTGGAAAAACGATTTAGACATAAGTAAAAATTTCATAAATTAAGTGTATTTACCCTTATTTTGAGTAGGTAAATAAGATGATCTGCCAATGGAATTAATATTTTTAGTCTTAAAACAAGATAATTAGATACAAATGCACTTGAAATAAGACAATGCAATTGTGTTTTCATATTTTAAATGTAAATTGTCTTGTTCCATTGGCAAAATGTCTCTTTTACCTCCTCAATTCAAAAACAAATGCACTTATTTTAAGAAAAAATGACTTACCTAGATTTTTTTTTTCCAGTGTGTGATATTATGCTGCATGCATAACATGAATAAATTTGAAGTCTTTTAACACATCTTTACCATGGATGTTTACACATTCATCTGTAAATAAAATAT
>NW_015151151.1:194909-198016 GCF_000732505.1 Cyprinodon variegatus | reverse complement strand
TAACATATGGTCGTCGGCGGTGTCAAAAGTATTAATGTTTATTACTCAAAAACAAGTATAAATCCTACTGTTTAAAACGCTTTTGTGGAAGTTAGAGTATCAAATCAAGCTTTTCACTCAAGTAAAAGTGAAAAAGTAATTTATTTTATAAAAGTAAAAGTAATACTTGAAATTTTTTTAGGACAAATGCTCTAAACTTTATACTGGTTGCCGCACTGGCCTATTAAAGGAACCCTTTTCTGCAATTCTCGATGGTAACTTCCTTATACTTAAGTTTCTTAGTTTTATAACTGATGGTAACTGTGTCAAATTTAACTTTCCATTGTCATAAAAAACTATTTTTCTGGTATAACAACAAGTGGGTGCAGTACTGAGTCCAACCACAAAGAAAAGAAACAAATTATTGTGATGGTTTTTATTTTTCTTATATACCAAAAGACCATAGGGGGAAAAATAGCTTCAATGAAACAAAACTAATGAGGCTATTCTTAAAATGTAAGGAGTACCAGTAAAAAGTTGTCTAAACAGTAATAATAAATAGCCAAAATGTCTACTTAAGTTAGGTAACAAAGTATTTGTACTTTGTTACTTGACACCTCTGATGGTCGTAACATCACAAATCACAGTGAAGAGCCTAAACCTTAACTGGACCCATTTTATTACCAGCAGCCTGTCATAAAAACATGCTTTGCTTTGCACTGTTCCCACTCTGTTAAAAATACAGAGACACAAACTATTGGTAGCCAAAAGAAAGAGCCAACTGTTCCACTCCTACAACAATTTCATAATAACATTTAAAGTGGGATAAATAAAAGTTGTAAAGTTTAGTTTGAGACTTTTTATTCAAAGATTGAAAGGTGATGTGACTGGAAATCAGCAGCAAAGGTTTAGGTCCTATTGTTCCATTTAAATCATAATCTTTAGTAAGGAAGTAAGTAATGTTTATTTGTATAGCACCATTCACAGACACAAACAACAGAGGTCATACCACAACCCTTAATCTACTGGTATTTAAAGTCTTTCTTAAAGAAATAGGTTTTCTTTTCAATCTTAAAAACATCAACAGAATTAAGTTAAAAAAAAAGCTAAACATCGTTCCAGAGCGCCGGCGCGACCGCCTGAAAGGAGCGATCTCCCCTGGTCCTGTAAAGAGTACGTGGGACCATGAGCAGGTTCTGGTCCTGAGACCTCAGCCTCTGAGAGGGCGTATAAGGACACCACAAGGCGAGCCTGACCGTGAAGGGCCCTGGAGGTCAGCACCAGGATTTTAAACTGGAACCAAAAAGAGACTGGGAGCCAATGAAGAGTTTTTAGAATCGGTGTAATATGAGCCCTTCTGTTTGTACGAGTCCTGCACCTGCTAAAGACGAGACAACTCCTTTTTGTTTAGACATGAGAATAAACTGTTACAGTAATCTAAACAGGGAGAGACAAAGGCGTGGATAATCATTTCAAGATCATCTCTGGACACAATTGTTCTAAGTTTAGAGATTTTCCTCAGTTTGTAGAAACGGTTCCTTTAAAACATCTTACCTTTTTTTGTTCATTTCTATAGTCAGTAAAGTCAGTAAACCTCTTCAAAAATATTTACCAGACTTAAAACTGTTTAAGATGAAATACATTGTGTCTATAAAGAGAATGCACCACAACATAACCTTAGTCCTTCCAAAGTAACACGGTTCTGCAGAATTTCCTACTTGCATTTTTGCAATTATAATATACAAAATGGCTTCTAAAAACACTTCATCACCAGGGAGGTCAAACACTGAGGAAAGAAGCTCATTAACCCGTCAGCTCTGGGCTGGGATGAATTTCTCGACTAATCAGCCTTTCATCAGGAGAACTCTGAAGCTAGGAGAAGTATTTAATGAAGGCGCTGCCCATTCCTTTCTTTTGTCAGTGCAAGTTCTGACAAAGAAAAAAGATGAACATTTAAAGCTTGTTTTCACACCCTTTTCACTGTAATAGTACATATTTAGAGTTAATTCGACTAAAGTATTATATTTGCTGATGAAAGCACAAGAAACTAATGATACAGAATTACACAATGAAACATTGAAAAACCAGGTTGTTCAGTAAAGAGTATTTATTTTTCCTATGTTTTCACAAGGCAAGAAATATTTCAACCCTCAATAAATCCTTGTCAAGTGCGAGTCCTAGTGAATTTAAGGATCTAAATCTAAACCTGCACCTGCAATGTTCCATGCCAAATTCCCCAAACCAAATTTCACATAAATCAGTCCTCAGTCTTTTAATTAATACTGCTAAAAATAGCCAAAAAACAAAAAAAAAACAAAAAACAAATTAGTTCCATAAATAATGTAAGAAAGTGCCACCAGACCTGCAGCCAGTTTTTGCACCTTTCTGTGAAATAGCTTTCAGTCTTTGCTGGGCTTCTAACATCAGCACATCTTCTCCTCATGCAAGTTCACGTTTGATATATTTGACCAGCTGAATAAAACAATGTAAAGGCTTTCCTATTGGTGATTTCTTTCCTCTAAATTTTAAATCCAACCAGAAAAAAACGCTGTGTTTACTAAAGAATAACATTTTCCCAGGGTCATTTCTAGGCTTTGTCCAGCTGTTACACCGTTTTCTGACACCTGTAATAGTGATGAAGCCTAGTTCAATAGATTTCTCTCAAAGGTCTGTTTAGTTGAGGGCTCATTTAACTTTAACCCAGGGCTCATTTATGAAAAAGGGTAGGGTTAGAGTTAGGGTTAAGCAAAAAAAAAAAAAGCTGGACAAAATGAAAAATCTGAGATGAATGTAAATATATACCAGTAGAAAATAGTCTTTTTAAAATGCCTGAAGCGGTTCTTTGGTTATTGCAACTGTCTACATTAACGGAGGGTAAACTAAGGAGGGATATCCTGTGACGTTTTAGCACTAATCAGAAATGTGAGACAATGTAAAGCTGAACTAAGCAGGACATTCTCAAAAAAAGTTGCAATAACTGACCTCCTACTATGTAACATGAAGCTAAGGCGGAAATTCAACTGAAGAAACTCTGATTACTTCCATTCAATCTGAGGCTGATCTGCCTCTGATGCAGCCAACCTGCTTCAAGCCACTTTCCTCGATGCCCAATCATCTTCCAGCACTCT
>NW_015151151.1:187070-194428 GCF_000732505.1 Cyprinodon variegatus | reverse complement strand
CAAACTATCGTATCAATAAACTCTTCTAATTGCATCTTTCTCTCTCTGTGAGTTTTTCAGATTGAAATGCCTTTAGTTGGCTTCACGATGCTAATAGGAAAGAGAAAGAATCTGCTAAGTTTGAAATGAACCTTTGGTGCAGCTCAGTTTTACATGACTTCATTCAGCTTCTGCTGTGTGCTCTGTCAACATTACCTCCTCAGCACACAGCCTCAGACTGACAGACCACTGACTGTGCAGAGACATGGCAGATGGATTTTAATTACATATAAAGCAGCAGAGGCAGAAATTGGGCAGTACGGGACCACGGTAAACACAGAAAAATGTTCTCAGTCATTCTTCACGCACCTGCAGCCATCATCTCAAACCATCATCATCATCATTCATAGCACGGAGCACATTTGCTCTGCAGGACACCCACTGAATATTAGATGTAGACACACGTCTGTAGTTATGGATCAGTGGATGATCCACAGTCTAGCATCCATTTCACTTTGTCACTTCAAGAATATTTACTTTTCGTGTAATTGTTCAGTTCTGCTCAGCTTTTTGGCTTCAGTATGGAGGGTCAGTTTGGGACAGGGTTCTGTTTGTTTAAAAAATTAGACATTTTACAGAAACTTAAGGGTGGCTCTGAAATAATGAGCCATTCTCTGAGGAATAACCAATAGTTTAATTCAATTTCCATTCAATAAGTTTATTTATATAGCACCAATTCACAACACATGTCATGGCACTTTCCAGTTCACCAGATCATCCAGTCAAATTGATTCAAAGTTTTCTATCTAAGGAAAACCAGTTAATTGCATCGACTCATTGACTCTTCAGCAATCCCTCACACTAAGCATGCTTGTTGTGACAGTGGAGAGGAAAAAAACCCTTTTAACAGGAAGAAACCTCCGGCAGCACCAGGCTCAGTGTGAGCAGCCATCTGCAGAGGCCAACTGGGGTTCAAGGAGACAGAAGCACTGTTTTCTGCTCCATCACTATTATAGGTCACAGAAAACAGTGTAGCACCTGGACTAAGCCTAGGGATAATCCTGGGAGAATATAGATGGTATTACTAGTTGCTTCTATGAGACACTCTGTTGCATAGATATAGAGTTAGGAGTTTAAAAAGCTCCTTTCCCACTCAACTTTGGGTTGTACCACATATAAAGTGCAGGCCATTGATTTATAGTCAGTAAAAAAATAACTATTTCTGAGGTAACATTTCTTCTGCACTAAGGCTCTTCTGTACAAGCCGCTCAGAATTTGTAGTTTTTGTTTAATTTATTTTTGAAACTTTCAAAGAAATGCCTGTGCAGATGTCCTTAAATCGGAGGCAACTGGACTTTCTCATCTTCAGTTTGCATCTAACTTGAAATGTGCTCAGGTAGACAGACAGGTGTTATGACTACAGACTGCTTTTTTATAGAAAAAGATTCCTGGGTGAATATGAGAACATTTTCAGAAAAATTGAGCTAAAGTCTGATTTTTCAGTTTTTGGACAAAGAGGACAGATCACTTAAAACAAGAGAGACATCTTTGCTTAAAGCAGGGCTGCCGAAATCTGGCCCTCGAGGGCCGCTGTCCTGCAGGTTTTTAGATATCTTTTCAGGCTTCAGCACAACTGATTTCCATTGAAAGCCAATTAACAGGCTGATGCAATCATCATAATCCCCTGTGCTGAAGCCTCTAAAACCTGCAGGACAGCGGCCCTTGAGGGCCGACTTTGGGCAGCCATGGAATAACAATGAAAGCAATCAGTGAACAGAGGAGAAGGATTGTGGATTTAGATCACAAGCAATCAAAATTTAGTCTAAGATCTCATACTGAAGAAGTTACTCAAGCGAACTCATATGATTTAAAATGCCAAACATATGACCCATACAGAAAAACCAGCTCCAAAAAACAGGAAAATGACGAGTGGATCATTGATTTGTATCTGGTAGCAAAATATAGTTAGATTTGATTTAGCTTAGATTAAATATTATTTTAATATCTCTTTTTTTATTTGTGGCTATACAATGAAGTAGATTTGTGTGATTTTTATATTTATTTATTCATTTCATATTTTTCTTTTTTGATATCATTTAAATCTTTAGAGAAATATAAATACATCTGTATTAAAATATTTAAAGTTTTGACTTAGCCTTTAACAGCAAGTACATTTGCCTTCACCTTCAGCACAAGACAACCATCTAATTTCTAAATAATTTAAGGATCAATATTTAAAATCAGCTGAAGGAGTTTGTGATATCTGAAATGAAAACATGGTCGTTCTTTTTGCTTTTGTTGGTTTTTCATCCTTGTTTTATCCTCAGTGGTAATTCTAGTTATTATTCCCTTATTTCTATTCTTTGTGTTTTCACAGAGAAACATTGTTTGAAATAGAGCAGCGGTGGTACGATTAGTGTATTCAGGGCATGCTCTCCTCTCTCTGTGGTAGTCCTGCAGCAGGACTCCACATCCGACGCTCTGACTGCTGCTGAGTGACATTTCTGTCCTTTTCAGCCATGCAGACAAACAAAGCACAGCGACTCCAGCAGCAAGAAAATCCATCTTCCCAGGACCACAAATGTTTCTTCTGCCTTCTTGACCTTTGCAGTGATTTTGTTATTTAGGCAGCAATCAGCTCCATGATTTCAACGTGTCTTTTTCCCTGTTTAAGCTGCAGCGCAGAGCCTTGCTTTAATTTCTTTGAGTTTTACTAGTGCATGAGGTCCATTTAGGCTGATGGTACCACAAAACCCCTGATGAAGCTAAAGGTCAAACTATCAGTCATGTTTGATTTGTATTTGACGCAACAATATTTATACACACAGATGCATTTTCAGTTCAACTCAGCTAATGTATGCTGTTCTTGCTTTCATGCTGCATGCTGTTTGAGTCAGCTGGTGGGTTAGATTTACATGTCTCACTCCTTTGCCACACGTACTGCTAAAAAGATTATTTTAACAACTGCTGGAGATTATTATTAAGTCAAACTAGGAAATAGATAAAAAAAATTGGATTTTAAGGCAGTACTTTTTTTCATTAAGTATTCCAGCCTGTACAGCAAAGTGAGTCACAGTACCTCAAATGTTTCTAGACTCTGATTTAACCAGATCTGTAAACTAATTCATAGCCTTTTACAGAACAAACCTCAAATTTTCCTGCATCCAAATTAAATGAAAATATGCAATCATTTTTATTTCATAAAGCTGAGTTTGGGTGAGGCTGCCCCCACCCCGGCCCCCACCGCCTCCTCTATCACTGGGCTCACACAAACAGAGTTTTTGCCCTGACCGTAACTTACCGTAGATTTTCCTGACTGGGACTCATCATGCAACAAGAATCTTGTAGTCTTTTTTTATTTTAAGACAAGCCTCATAATAAGGCTGCACTTTCTGCTACTTTCTAACTGAAAATCATTGAAAATCAAATATTTATTGCTGTTTATCAGTCAGAAATCTGGCAGAGGGGAGCCATGTCTTGAGAAGCCTTTGGCACAAGAATAAAGCCAGAAATGAAGTCAATCGAGTTATAGATGATAAAAGAGTGCAGGGCTTCATGAGACATTAGCATTCATGTTAGCAGCCTCAGCTTTCAGAAATCTTGGATCTTTAGTTGATCATCCAATACAATCCCTTCAATAATCTAAAAATAATTCACCAGCTGTTAAAATAAAACAAACAACTGAACTTTTTTTTTTTTCAAACCAACCCAAATGCATCACAGCAGACAATAACCCATGAGACTTTTCAGCAGAGACCACAAACTATTTACTTCACACATGTCTTGTTCAATTAGAGAAACAAGCACTTATCAGCTGCAGATCACAAAGGAAAACACTCACCGACAGCGATGATGTTGGCAGACAGGAAGTGGTTGCAGACAAAGCTGACAGTGCTCACAAAAGAGTCTTCCTCTGTTCCCAGGGTAGTCCCAGATTTCAGCGACAGGTTGGGAGAGTCGGCCACCATGGCCATTCTGGCTGCCATAGATTCCATAATGGCCGATGTACAGTGTGATTGACAGGCCTGTGATGCCGGAGGTCTAACAGAGTAACAAGGTTTTTTAACTGAAACAGCTGACCTCACACTCGAAAGATCCTGGCCCTGTCTGTGAACGATGTTGTCCAGTTAAAAAGTCAAATACTTATTCAGATCCTTACAAATACGCTTCTAAAGTTCTATGGAGTTTCAGGGAGAATGAGGAGACTGAGAAGGTATAGATTTTTTTTTTAAAAAGGGTACAAGGCAGATATTTTAAAAAAGGAATCTGCAGTTGCAGTCGTAGTCGTAGTAGCAGTTCTCAGATCAGGAGATATCCAAAGGTCTTTCAAAATATCTTGCACTGCTTTTAAAAAGGTCCATTGAAATGAACTGATGCTAGAAAATCAATTTCTTAAGAGTCTCTTCAGATCCTTGTTGATGTACTTCTTTCAGAAAACTGTCTTAGTCCATAACAGTGAGGTCTGGGACTTGATTTTACCTGCAGAAGAAAAGAAAAAACACACACACATGATGCACTTACTCTTATCAGTACAATTTTGCACATTTGTTCCCTTAACCCGATCTGAATTCCAAAAAATAAATGATACGGAAAAGGAGACATTTCTGTTGTGTTTTGTCATGTCTGTTTACCAAAGAGCAACACAGCTGTCTGAAAACTGAGTAAACCTCTAAAGTATATTGACTTGGTGATGCTTTCAGTTTTTCCCAAAATATTGGCTTCTCCAAACAAAAGCAATAAGTCTTGGCTGCCTTTTTATGCTTTAGAAAGTATTTGTTGCTACTCCATATCTAAAACTATGCAAGAACCATTTTTTGTTTGAAAAATGTCAAGTCTATGCAGGATTTTAAAGCCTCTATTTGTTTCCTGAATGTAAATTAATGGGATAAAATAGATTTGATGGTGTGTGACATTTCAAAGTGTTTAAGCAGATGGCACAGGACTTTTCATATTTCCTTTTTGTTTCCCTTTTTTCCTTTTATCTAAAAGGCTTCTTCAGCTCTTAACATATGTTAAACATGATCATTTTTACAACAATAATCACATAAATAAATCCATTAATGGGCAAGAGGGGATGTACTGAATACAGAATGTCACTGCCTCCATTCAGTTCAATGTTTAGGTTATTTAATGCTATGGTTCTTCAGAGCTAAATAGGTATTACATTTAAAAAATAGTAGTCAGTATCAATTGATGGATTCCTTTTAAATTGCAAGTCATTAGGCAGTGAAACGGAGCTTTCATGGACTGAAACTCCGTGGGTTGCCAAAGCTGCAGAAGTTTGTGGTTGTTATTTTGGGTTATTGACCCCAGGACAAATGGTTACGGCACACAATAATATACCTATGCCCAGAGTTATAATGGATGTAGTTTTATTCCGTTACAGTCACGACATTGGAGCTAAAACTTTTTTACAACATCAGTAACAGAGACTAAATATAGTTTTGTTGATGTCGTGAAACATGCTTAAAAAATTGGTTATCATTAATAAAAGATTTTTATGAGTTGGGAAAAGGTGATAACCACATCTAACATCAGTCATGATCACATCAATGAAGTTCAAACATTTTTTAACGATCAAACCCAAATATTTAGGTATTGGTTCTGATACATACAAAGAAAATTCAGTACAATTCTTACATACTAACAAGGTTCTAACAAGGTGAGAATCCAGAGATAATCATATATAATTAGACAAACATGTAGAAAAAAGACACATACAACTTTACATCTTATCTTGAGGCCTGGAAACGGTCTAAATTTCATCCAGGACATAAAGACCAAGACTGGAAATGCATCTTCAACTATCTTCCCCTCTCTACAACTTATCTTTACCCACCTTTCCTGCATTCCTCCTTCCAGAGAAGCCACCAACAAAAAGCTGAGTCTCAGACTCAAAGTTTCCTTTGAACAGCCGGGTATTACGATATAAGATCTACCATCCTGCTATGGAGAAATGTGTGTACTGGAGTGTGTGAATGATGTGTGGCGGGGTGTCAGCTAGGTTTGGCTAAATGTGGAGGGTTTTTTGCTGAACATGTTGGTAATCGTCTTACAGAGGTTGTCCGTCAGCATTCAGGTCTGGGCATGTTTCCTGCTTGAATACAACACATACACACAAACCCACTCTGCCTGGACACAGGATGGTATGTGTTCTGTGTGAGGATTTGGGCTAATGTTCTGTCAAATGTATTGATTAATCCCAGAGCAATTAATAGCTATACTTTTTTCAAATATTTATCTGACCTATATGTAGTGATGCATCTCAATAATCCAGGTAGAAAGAAAAAGAACATGAGCGGGTTGTTTGGAAGGTTTCCTCTTTGTTAAATATTTAGTCTCTTCCCCAAAAGACTTCTTCAATCCGAGGATTTACAGGTAAACTCCATATAAGCCAGTTTTTTAAACATCTTTAACATTTAGTTTCTCACTTTGAACTTGTAAAGCACCTTAAAACACTTTTGTTTTATGTTTTGTATCTCAACAAGAGCATTGCTCTTATTTTTCAGATTAGTTCATCGCTTTCCTGGTCTGATGTCGTCTTACATACTGATAAGGCATTAACATGCATGCTGACAATCAAAAGGATAGCCGAAACATAATTTTTAAGGTAACTTAGATTCAACTGATTTTGTTAGGAACATGTGCAGACCTATGCACTTCTGTCATCATACTCTGGACCTTGTGCTGATGCTTGGCATTGAGTGTGGAAAAAACAGTATTTCCTCATAACCCTATCCTGTTAGAACATTTCTTTAGTAAACTTTGAACTTAATCTAACCAAGTAATCTTTCCCTGGGGAAAAAAAAATCAAAGTCGATTTTTATCAAACTATTTTTTAGCAACTTTAAAAGAATCTGTTCCATTTAAATATTCTCAGTATCACAATACAACCTAGTAAGTTTAGGCAATGAAATTTCTACATCCTAATAATGATCTACTGTTTTTCCCTACTTTTTCGCACTTTTTAAAGCAGAGGTTCCAAAATGTTTTCACTTCTCACCCACAACATATTACCAGAATAGACTCACGACCCAACCTACTACTTAAACATACAAATCTTTCCTACTAATCAACAAACCATGGGAATTATAGTAATGCAAACAGCATCAACGGCTAATGTTATTGGTTTTGTCTACACTAAGCAATGCTTTTAGTCTCCTTAAGCACTAATGCACAACTATGCTTCACAATTATCAATTGTATTGTTTATTTGCATTGTTCTAATGCATTGGTCTATAAATCTACCAGTGATTGTTTTATCTCTGGAGGGTGGACCAGCATCTGAGGTAGTCATGCAATCTGAGCTAACTCTTTCAGAGTTAGCAAAACTATTGTCTTCATCTAAGCCTTCAACTTGTATGTTAGATCCAGTTCCA
>NW_015151151.1:169293-185285 GCF_000732505.1 Cyprinodon variegatus | reverse complement strand
CACACTGAGCCTGGTTCTGCTGGAGGTTTCTTCCTGTTAAAAGGGAGTTTTTCCTCTCCACTGTCGCTACAAGCATGCTTAGTGTGAGGGATTGCCTTCGAGTCAATGAGTCAATGCAATCAACTGGTTTTACTTAGATAGAAAACTTTGAATCAATTGGACTGTATCATCTGGTTGAACTGTAAAGTACTTAGAGATGACATGTGTTGTGAATTGGTGCTATATAGATAAACTGAATAGAATTGAATTGAACTGGAGATACTGAATTGTAAAAGGTCACCAGGTCCTGATGGTGTCAGCCCCAGAAGGCCTGGGCAGAGCAGCTCTGTTGGATTCTACAGAATCTCTTTAACCTTAACCTGACCCTGGAGACAGTTCCAGTGATGTGGAAACATAAAAACATAGGATAAGAAACATAAAACTTAAGTACTTTTTGGAATTTGATATTACGTTATATGCCAATGAAAAACCAATAAAATCAATAACCTGAAATGTTTATTTAAAGAGGCAAAAACAATCAAACAGAGTTTGAGCAACTAGGGAGTTATTTAATAATTAACTAGATTTATCATGGAGACTGTAGGAAGCCTCTGCGGTACAAGTTAAAGTCATTCAGGGTAATTAAAAAATGCAATGGCTCATAAAACCAAAACTTGGCTTGAATCCTTTTGAAAAATTTGTAGTAATTCAAAGCAGTTTACATTTTAGTAAACTTTGCATTTTCTGGTGTGACCTGCAAATTGTCTCAATCCTCAATGTCTGAATTATCATTAGGGAGGAAAGTTTAATGATCAAAATCAATATTTGATGTACTTTCTTGAAAATTTGCCAGGCTGCTGTAATGTTGTCTTGAATTACTGGCACATGTTTAGCAAGGTTGTTATGAAAGGTAATGCTGTCATCTGGAACAAAGAGTTTCTGAAACTGTGGGTCAACACCCTTTTGTTACACTGTGAAACGACTTCAGGCAAGCTGAAGCATGGTCAGGCCCCTCCGTTTCACAACACCGGTTATGACTAATCTTACAAGGGGAGGGACAGTTTGAGATTCATTAGATTTGAAGAGGAAATATAGCAATGTCAGTACTGTACAGCCTGCTGATAACAGGCCTATCAAGCCGATCACAGAGGTTTCTGATAACATTTTTATACATGAGAGCTTGGCAGGTGTTAGCTGTATTGTTAAGGGAGCCAGTTTGCACTGGGGCTGCACACAAAGTGTTTCAGCTTGTAGACTGTTGAGACTACCAGCTTGAAAACTCACTGCTTTCCTAAGCTTGTCGGGGAATGAGCAAGAAGCATGTACAGACACACAATTACACGCAAGACAATAGACAGTGTTCTTACAGATGCAGTGAGATGGCAGCTAACAGAAGGTACATAGCTCCCTGGTGGTTTATTCTCCTTTTTCTTAACATTGTTCTACATTTTCTCATACACAATTTGAGGCTAATAACTCATACCAGTGATTTTGTTTTTTTAAATATCAGACAACCTCATCTTTTAGTTGCATAATGGCTACGTTCACACTGCAGGCCTTAATGCTCTATTCCAAGTTTTTTGTGAAATGCCGTTCATATTTCCCAATACATGCAACTTGTATGTGATCTCCTGTGTGAACTGCATTCATACAGTTAAGTGTCCCACATGCGGAGTAGAGGACGCAATTATGTCACAAGCAAGCATGCTCTGTGTTGGAAGTAAACATGGATGGTAGTGCTGGGTTGCATCTAGCGATCTTTCACAACCTTAAAAACGTAATTTTTTCAATATGGTTAAACATAAACACTACTCTCTGCATTAAAATCCGTCATGGTTGTTGTTTTTCTTGCCACTTCTGCGTAGCAAGATACAGAATAGTGACCTTTGTCGAGTATTAATGGTGTTCAGGTCGGAATGCGACCTGGACACTCAGAAATAGGTCGCATCTGAAAAGATCATATACGTATCGGATTGAGGACCACAGAGCCAAGTGGCCTGGGTCGGATTGGAAAAATTCAGATCTGTGTCTGTGCACATCACAGACACCCTCATCTGGAATGTAAACACCACCTCACTGATCAAGAGGGCACGAAAGCGCATGTGCTTCCTGCGAGGGTGAGGGAAGACCACCTGCCCTCACCCATCCTCACCACCTTCTCCAGAAGCACCATAGAGAGCGTTCTGACCAGCTGTCTCACTGTGTGGTGTGGAGGCTGCAGCGCCTCAGACTGGAAGAAGGTGAGGACAGTTGTGAGAACAGTAGAGAGGATCATTGGGGCTCCTCTTCCCTCCATTAAAGATATTTCATCCCAGCGCTGCGTGTCCCAAACCTTTAACATTATAAATGACCCCCCACACCATGGACTGTTCTCTCTGCTGTCCCCTGGGAAGAGGCTTCACAGCATTCGATGCAGGTCCAGCAGGTTCTGCAGCAGTTTCTTCCCCACCAACATCAGACTTTTGAACTACTGAAAAAATTCTAAATCATGTCACAAACTCTGCATCATACAGAAAACACCAAACCAAAAATACTGCACCATATATATTAATGCTTTGAACTTTCTTATCAATGCATTATTTGCACCATGTTTTTTTTCTCCCATTCTGTTTACATTTGATCACTGATGCACTTTAGAGAATGGAAATGTTCATTTACTGCCTCAAAAGCTGTACTAAACAAAATGTTGTTTCTTATACACTGTGTGTATACAAATTGACTATAAAAGCTGTCTAAATCTAGGTCTTGTTAGGGCTGCTTTCTCCTAAAACCTGGTTTCTCAGTCATCCCTCAATCCAGTTTACTTAGGGTGTATTTTCATTTGTTCTGCAGCTACTTTATATAAAAATAAAATTTTATATTTTAGATCAAGCCTCCAGCATCCCATAACCTTGTTTACTTTTTTCAGTCTGATATAAATTTGATATACAGCATTATCATAAAACAAATTAACCTAAACCTAACAAAGCTAATAGATTCTTTCCTTATTTGTTATACTTTAGGTATATCTGAAGCAACATATTTACATTTTTCTGGGATTTACCATAAAGTTCATTTCATTTTTCATTTTAATATAGCATAATTATTTTGTACTTTATTTTATTCAACTTTTTCATTTACTGGCCCCTTTAGAGGGTGCAACAATGGATTAATCCATCTCACCATATCTCAGTTCCCACCTNCACACTGAGCCTGGTTCTGCTGGAGGTTTCTTCCTGTTAAAAGGGAGTTTTTCCTCTCCACTGTCGCTACAAGCATGCTTAGTGTGAGGGATTGCCTTCGAGTCAATGAGTCAATGCAATCAACTGGTTTTACTTAGATAGAAAACTTTGAATCAATTGGACTGTATCATCTGGTTGAACTGTAAAGTACTTAGAGATGACATGTGTTGTGAATTGGTGCTATATAGATAAACTGAATAGAATTGAATTGAACTGGAGATACTGAATTGTAAAAGGTCACCAGGTCCTGATGGTGTCAGCCCCAGAAGGCCTGGGCAGAGCAGCTCTGTTGGATTCTACAGAATCTCTTTAACCTTAACCTGACCCTGGAGACAGTTCCAGTGATGTGGAAACATAAAAACATAGGATAAGAAACATAAAACTTAAGCACTTTTTGGAATTTGATATTACGTTATATGCCAATGAAAAACCAATAAAATCAATAACCTGAAATGTTTATTTAAAGAGGCAAAAACAATCAAACAGAGTTTGAGCAACTAGGGAGTTATTTAATAATTAACTAGATTTATCATGGAGACTGTAGGAAGCCTCTGCGGTACAAGTTAAAGTCATTCAGGGTAATTAAAAAATGCAATGGCTCATAAAACCAAAACTTGGCTTGAATCCTTTTGAAAAATTTGTAGTAATTCAAAGCAGTTTACATTTTAGTAAACTTTGCATTTTCTGGTGTGACCTGCAAATTGTCTCAATCCTCAATGTCTGAATTATCATTAGGGAGGAAAGTTTAATGATCAAAATCAATATTTGATGTACTTTCTTGAAAATTTGCCAGGCTGCTGTAATGTTGTCTTGAATTACTGGCACATGTTTAGCAAGGTTGTTATGAAAGGTAATGCTGTCATCTGGAACAAAGAGTTTCTGAAACTGTGGGTCAACACCCTTTTGTTACACTGTGAAACGACTTCAGGCAAGCTGAAGCATGGTCAGGCCCCTCCGTTTCACAACACCGGTTATGACTAATCTTACAAGGGGAGGGACAGTTTGAGATTCATTAGATTTGAAGAGGAAATATAGCAATGTCAGTACTGTACAGCCTGCTGATAACAGGCCTATCAAGCCGATCACAGAGGTTTCTGATAACATTTTTATACATGAGAGCTTGGCAGGTGTTAGCTGTATTGTTAAGGGAGCCAGTTTGCACTGGGGCTGCACACACAGTGTTTCAGCTTGTAGACTGTTGAGACTACCTGCTTGAAAACTCAGTGCTTTCCTAAGCTTGTCGGGGAATGAGCAAGAAGCATGTACAGACACACAATTACACGCAAGACAATAGACAGTGTTCTTACAGATGCAGTGAGATGGCAGCTAACAGAAGGTACATAGCTCCCTGGTGGTTTATTCTCCTTTTTCTTAACATTGTTCTACATTTTCTCATACACAATTTGAGGCTAATAACTCATACCAGTGATTTTGTTTTTTTAAATATCAGACAACCTCATCTTTTAGTTGCATAATGGCTACGTTCACACTGCAGGCCTTAATGCTCTATTCCAAGTTTTTTGTGAAATGCCGTTCATATTTCCCAATACATGCAACTTGTATGTGATCTCCTGTGTGAACTGCATTCATACAGTTAAGTGTCCCACATGCGGAGTAGAGGACGCAATTATGTCACAAGCAAGCATGCTCTGTGTTGGAAGTAAACATGGATGGTAGTGCTGGGTTGCATCTAGCGATCTTTCACAACCTTAAAAACGTAATTTTTTCAATATGGTTAAACATAAACACTACTCTCTGCATTAAAATCCGTCATGGTTGTTGTTTTTCTTGCCACTTCTGCGTAGCAAGATACAGAATAGTGACCTTTGTCGAGTATTTATGGTGTTCAGGTCGGAATGCGACCTGGACACTCAGAAACAGGTCGCATTTGAAAAGATCAGATACGTATCGGATTGAGGACCACAGAGCCAAGTGGCCTGGGTCGGATTGGAAAAATTCAGATCTGTGTCTGTGCACATCACAGACACCCTCATCTGGAATGTAAACACCACCTCACTGATCAAGAGGGCACGAAAGCGCATGTGCTTCCTGCGAGGGTGAGGGAAGACCACCTGCCCCCACCCATCCTCCCAACATTCTCCAGAAGCACCATAGAGAGCGTTCTGACCAGCTGTCTCACTGTGTGGTGTGGAGGCTGCAGCGCCTCAGACTGGAAGACGGTGAGGACAGTTGTGAGAACAGTAGAGAGGATCATTGGGGCTCCTCTTCCCTCCATTAAAGATATTTCATATCTGAAGCAACATATGTACATTTTTCTGGGATTTAGCCTAAAGTTTCTTTAATATTTCATTTTAATATAGCATAATTATTTTGTACTTTATTTTATTCAACTTTTTCATTTACTGGCCCCTTTAGAGGGTGCAACAACGGATTAATCCATCTCACTATATCTCAGTTCCCACCTCTGTCCCATTACCCATCTGTTTATCCTTCTTTACTTATTGATAAACCACCTTTGTGCTCTACTCTCCCTGCCTCTCATGTCCAGCAGCAAACAGAAGGTGGTGCCATCACAGCTGAATAAAGCCTCCATTCAGCAAGCATTTCATTCTGCAATTTAAATCCACAAAGATCAGTAACAACGGTATCCCTGGAGGCAGCTTGGTTTCCATCTCTGCTCTTTAAACAAGGTATAGTTTTTGGTTTGATGTCATTAAATCCCCACTGACAGACCTGAAAGCTGCTGAAAACCAACCCCCAGCTTAATAAGAAACCCCCCCTCAGAGGGACAGAGAACCGTCCGTTTACACCAGACCTCTGCTGTCAGGTTGATACTGTGAGCTATCTGCATTTGGCCTAGAACACCTACTAGGAATACTTTTAATTATAATAATTTATCAAAGGCATGGATACATAAATTGGTGGAACAGAAGTAATGATCAAGTCGAGGAGTCGAATTCGACATTACGGTGCAGTAACCAGCTAAAACCAAATGCCACAATTATAATAAAGTATACAGAAACCAAGAACAAGTTTTACCAAATAATTTTTCATTTGTTGCTAAAAACTCTGTTGAGAGTTTGAATTTATCTATTTGTTCTATTTTTTCTTTCATTTGCTACTTTATGTTGCTTATTTCATCTTTTGGTTTAATTTTTTCTTAGTTTCTTTACACGGTTCATTTCTTCTTTAAGGTTTCATTTTGCTGTAGAGTTTTATCTGGATCCTGAGTGCATGGCAGAACCGACTGAATCAGATAACAGACAGAACCGATCATTTTCTGTTTATTACCTCACTTTCTTATCTGTTTATTTTGACTGTTGTCTGTAAACAGTAAATATTTTTCCTATGAATTCCGGTGTTATATGTAATCACCAGGGAAAATCTAAAGATTTGCTTTTTTGAGCTAACTTCCTGTGGGAACATTTCCTCTGTGGTGCAAACGGTGTAACAAAAAAGGCTTTAGATCTCTAAGAATGTAAGGTTTTGACAGTTTAACTTGTTTAAATACTGTTTGGGCTTTGATGAGATTAAAAAGGGCTCAAAGCAACTCCCTTCAGAGTTTTAAAATAAAGCGCAGAGGTGTCAGTGGGAATACAGAAACCAGCTTTGCTCAGCTATCCTTGTTTCATGGCTCTCTGAACACTGACATATTTTGCAAACAAACCTTATTACACCACATTTTCCAAAAGGAATAGCAGGGGTATGATTCTACTGCTTTTGGGATCATCTGTTTTAAATCTGGTAACATTTTTACTGGCTATTTAATTTCCCTTTGAAATTACTGAAGTATTTCTAAGTTCAATTGATTTGTGTCTAAATTAAACTGTCATGATCTTGGCACTGATGGATGGCTTAATTTTTCATTCCATTCACCTGTCTAACTCTGCCCGGTTGCGCATTATCACTCATCTGATCCACCTGCTTCTGCCTCTATTTAAGGTACTTGCATCCAACTATCAGGGCCAGATTATTATGTTCTCATCCTCACTGGCCAGTGGTGAGAGGGGTTTTTAGCGTACCTTAGTGCTTCTGATTGCTAGCCTAGTAAACTAGCCCCACCCGCCAGCGGCCAAAATCATTTTCGCCTGTGAGTTTGGTCTAGCCTCGATCAATCCTCCAGCCCTAGAAATGGCGTGCCAATCACAACGCAGAGATGTGTTTTGAATTTCTGGATGCAATGCGGGCGGGGTTTTGAGGGCAGGATGAAAAAGCTGAGCAACGCTATAGAAAGCACAACACGGAAGATGGCAACAACTATTGAAAAGTAGCATGCACTGCGGCAGCAACATCTTTCAATGGAACACTCCATAGAAAGTTAAAAGTTCTCTTTTCTGTTGGTGTTGTTCAATAAAAGTATGTTTTAAGATCATTTGAGAATATTGAGAATACGATAATATAAAGCATCACTATATGGTCCATTTACCGATTTAATGCGTAATTAAAAAAAACTATTTCCGAAGTTGAGAGGACAACGGCAACCAGCGGCCATCCAAGGCTAACAGCAGCCAGGGCTAACAACAGCCCGTCTGCAGCAGTCCTCTCTCAGCATAGTCCTGTGTGAAGGACCGCTAGCTCTGATGGTGATTTTTGACTCATCTTTGGAATCAGCTTTGGAAGGATTAGACTTGGGGTTTTCGTTGAAGCATGAGCAGGAAGAGGCTCTACGCTAATACATTTTTGAGAAGGAAGTATTCGTCGTTTTACCATTCGTCTGTTTACACACCCTCACCAGCTTTCTGTCGCGCTTACTCATTCACAGTCAGTTGTGCTCATTGGTCAGAGCGTTGGCCAATAGGCACGGACATGGTTTGAAAGACAACGGGTTGTTCTCATCAATAATCCTCCGATGTCTCATTCGTCGGGGCCAGACTAAATTACAAACTTAATCTCACATTTAGTCTGGTTTATTATCTGATTTCCCGATCCTGACCTGATCTGCCTCTCATCCACTGAGCGTGCCTGTTCCTTTCTGATTTCAGCAGAGAGAGGGGTTTTTAGCATACCTTAGTGTTTCTGATTTCCTGATCTTGACCTGTTCTGCCTCTCAACCACTGAGCCTGTCTGTTTCCATCTGAACGGTCTGCCTGAACTGTCTGTGGACTCCTGGAACCCTCAACCAGCCTGTTCTTGTTCTGATCTGTATCCCTCTCTGGGCTTCGGACTCCTGGACCTCTTAGCCTTCCTGTTCTGATCTGTTTCCATAACCTGGCGCTTGGGACTCCTGGATGTTCTCCAGTGCTGCATCTGGAACATCTGGGCAGCGCCCGCCGCATCTCGTTGGCAGCGCACCAGTTGGATCCTACCTTGTTCTATGGCGATGAACTAAACTGTTAAAGCAGATTAATGACTCACATGGATAATCATCCTCCTTCAGATTATTATGGTCACTAACCTGTGTTTTTCTCCAACAGTTTCCAGTGATAGACACTCTAACCGCTGATTTCGCTGGACAACAGCCAGCTGTGATAAATAAATACTTTGAATTATCCCACTGTCTGTCTCGCTTTGAATACTGGGTCCTTCTGTTCTGACATAAACATGGACTGTGCGCCAAAAGATAAAATTATAGATGTGAAAGAGTGAATATAAATAAAATAAGAATACCTGTACTGAATGTTCTGTATTAAGACCTTAAACTGTTATTAGTAATGACTTCAGAGCCACATACTCCTATTTCCTCATTTATTTATTTTTGCATCCTCTTCATACTGATTTTTTTTTTTCTAAAAAATTTAGGAAAATTAAATGGTTTAAATTACACTCATGGAAATAACTATTAGACCATTTTTTGTCACATTCATTTCATTCTCCAGATAATATAACTTTAGAAAAAGAAACTAAAATTATTATTTTTTAAGACTGTATCTTAAAACTGTTTAAATATATTTAGTTTGGTTAATGAAAGCCAGGAAATGAGTAAAAAAACAAGATCTCCTTGAATTGTCTGTGCTCATAGCAACAGGCATTAGACAGTCAAAAGCAGATGTCGGATGTGTTTTTTATGAGCCTGAGGTCAAGAAAGAGCAGAGCAGTCTGCAACGAGCAAAGTGAAAATGTCAAGCCGACTGCAAAGCAGAAGGATAAAATAGAAAGGAGGAAGGGATTTGGTAGAGAAATAATCTGCGACTCTGAAAAGGTCATGAAGCGAGTCCAAAACATATAAAGAAGGTAAAGGTTTGTTTTGTTTAGAATAAAGGTTCATCATAATTCCCCCAAATATGTAGAGAGGAAGGAAATCACGTGTCGCCTCCGTGTCTCTGAGCGTGAAAGCAGTTATTGTCATGTTTAAACCTGCAGGAACTTTCATCCGTGCTGCGGTGGTTTTACACGCCTCAGACATGTTAATTGCTGCTCTGCCTGCTTCTGGTAAAACCTCTATTGTAATAATTGCAGTTTGCTGTTGAACAAACAAAATTAGTGTAAAAGAAAGAAAACTAAAGAGCCTTCTGAAAATAAGAACAGGAATGTGTGACTTCTAACAGTAGTTGGCCTTTATGTTTGGTTCATACATTGTTTCCTGGTGTGTGTCACAAATGTTTTATTTTTTTTAGTGTTTTAAACAGGTTGTATTTTTTCACTGTCATTTCAATTTAAATCATTTGATTTTATTTATATAATATTTATACGTCCTTCTCTGCATCATTGTTGTGTGGCGTCCCACAGGCCTCAGTTTGGGCCCTCTCCTCTTCATGTTGTACCTCATCCATTTCGGCTCTATTTTTAGGAAATATGGAATTTCTTTTTTACTTCTATGCAGATGACACACAAATTTATGTACCAGCGAAGAAAATTGACTCAACCTCTCTTTAGTCTCTGCTGGCAGACTTGAAACCCTGGATGTTCCTAAATTTCTGAACACTAAATTAAGAAAACAAGGATGTTGTGATTTTTTATAGCTCCAGTGAAGACTCCCTGGCTGATATTTGTTCTTTGGCTCATTATATCAAGCTTATTACTACAAATATAGGGGTCAAAATAGATGCTGGTCTGGAGTTTTATTCAAGCTGTTGTAGAATCCAACTTTTTCCACTTGAGGCAGCTAGTAAAAGTAAAGCCTATCCTTTCACATAAGCATTTTGAAACAGTAATCCATATCATTGTAACCATTCGGCTGGATTACCATTTATAAGGCTATAAGTGATTCATGCACTTCCCAGGTTCAGAAAGTACAGAATACTGCTGGACATCTATTAACAAGTACAAGCACATTTGATCATATTTCCCCTATTTTAGCCTCGTTACATTGGCTGCCAATACATTTTGATCGATTTTAAAATCCTTTTATTTACTTCTAAAGCTCTTGATGTTCTTGCAACGCCCTACCTGTCCGAGCTGCAACATCCCCACACACCCTCTCGCTCCCTAACATCAGCTGATTAGTTGCAAAGTTGAAACGCAAGTTCAGAGGAGACCGTGCTTTTTCTCTTGCAGGCCCTAAGCTGTGGAATGACCTTCCTTTGGTCATTAGACAAGACTCTTCACTTTATGATTTTAAAACTCTTCTGAAGACCCATTTCTTTTTTTGGCTTTTGACACAATCAAAATTTTTACTTTGTCTTACTGTGATTCTTTTATTATTTTGTTATTACTTTTACATACCATCAATCCATTCTCTGACCCGCTTGTCCCAATTGGGGTCGCGAGGGGTGCTGGTGCCTATCTCCAGGAGTCCTTTTACATACCAATTTTTTTTTATTGTTTTATGATTGACTAATTTTATTGCATGATTGTGTTCAGCACTTTGGTCCAGTTGGGTGTTTAAATTGCTTTATTAATAAATTTGGTATGGTATGGTAGCCCCAATTCACTGTCATCCCTGTTGGTGTGTTACAGATTGGTAGGAGAGGAAACTGTTGGTTTTCACTTATTATTGTCCTCCAACTTGTCAGTTAGCCATATGAATGACCATGTTGAATTAATTTGTCTGTTGGCCTGTGATTAAGTCATGTGTGTGAGTTGAGGACACAATCGTAGTTAAAATTCAGGAGGCAGATGGAAGACATAAAGAGTTTCCCTTTATTTATCAGGATTAAAGCACTAATGTCCAAGCAAGATCTAGAAAAACTCTTTCATGAATTTATCTTTAGTAGAATTGATTGTTGCAACAGTGTCTTCAAAGGTTTGCCTAAAAAGTCCATCAGACGGCTGCAGCTGATCTAAAACACTGCTGCCTGTGTTCTCACTAGAACTAAGAAAGTAGAGCATATCAGCCCAGTTCTGAAGTTCTTCCACTGACTCCCTGTTTCTCAGAGAATGGACATTAAAATCCCTCTGTCAGTGTAGAAATCACTGAATGGATCAGCACCTTAATACACATACCAGAAGTGTTGTCAGTGTATTAACCTTCCAGACCACACATGTTTTCTTGTTCCAGCCTATTCTGTTAACCCAGAACTAGAAACAAACATGAGAATTAGCATATAGTTCCTTTACTCTCCTTATCTGGAACAAACTTCCATAAAACTGTAAAAGTACTAAAAGCCTGAGTTCTTTAAAGTCAAAGTTAAAAACCCAGTTGTTTAGATATGCCTTTGACTGGTAGATAATTCTATTATTAGTTTAAGGTTGTGGGCTAACTGTTTTATTTGTTTTACTACCTGCTTTTATCATGTTATTTATCATTCATTTTATTTTGCCTTTACTTTTCTTTAATTTTATTGTTTAATTCATGTAAAGCACTATGAATTGTCTTTATGCTCAATTGTTCTACGTATATAAATAAGCTTGCCTTTATTAGTCAAACAGTGTCTGCATATCTAGGGAGCCACAAAGTAGCTAAATTCCTCAAATTGATCCCAACAAATAAAAACAAAACATTTTGAGTGATGGAACCAAGAATAGATGGAGAGAAAAAATGGAACATAAATAATGGATACAGCAATTCTGAAATTAAATACACTTACAGCCACACTCCCACTTTAATATTTTAGGTTGCTCTAGATAGAGGAAAATATTTGAGCAGGTGCTCAAATTAGCGATCTATGACTTTTTTGTGGCAGATATTAACCAAGAGCTTATTTACTAAACTGAACCAAAGATGGCGTATAACAGAAAACAGAAAAACAAACAAGCCAGAGCTGCAATTGGGAATTGGGAGAATTCTCTCCCTTTCTACAGATTATAGATTCTATACTATAGATTCCCGCAGTAGAATCTAGCCCACTTTTTTGTGCTGCAGGATGATGGAGAGGCAGCTTTACAAACAAAATCTCCAAGTGGTTGAACAAACTGGTTAGGGGCCAGCTCAGTGCCTGGATAGAAGCTCCAGCATTTAAGATAATTGGCATAAAGAGGTACACTGAACTAACTGAATGTCATTTTGCAGACAGCCTCTCCAAGGCCTCCTAGAGCGCAGCGACTGCAGCGATGCTGCAATTCAACAGATCCTCTATCCCCTCAACAATAAGAGCCCTTCAGCTCCTCATGATGAATTTAATTTGATTCACAAAATGTGTCATCTCAAAGCACTTTCCAGAGACAACTCAGTCAGATTATACAGTTTTCTATTAAAGCAAATCCAGCGGATTGCATCCAGACATTGACTTTGGTTCCTCCTGGATGAGCAACAATCTCTTACCAAGCATAAATATTTGAGGGAAAACTCCCTTTTACACATGAAGGAGCAGGAATCACATACACAAACATACCGTCATTCATTCACATGAATAGAGAAATACACAGGAAGCGTAATAATTATGTAATTGTTAACATTTTTTTTTTTCTAAACCTAAAGGACTAATTTTTCTTTTTCTATGTTTACATAGTTTACATATGTTACATTGTCAGTGCTGGGGATGACTAAAGGACCAGTAGGACCAGATGTGATAAGCCAGAATAAACCAGACTCTGACTTGGTTTATTCCTTGGTTTATTCCTTTTTTAATCCAAATTAATTCTATTTTGCTTAGTTTTATTCTGTAAAATCCACCTATTAATGCACGAGCATGCTGCTCTGTTAAAAAGTTGCTGTTTGCATCACTCATACAAGCTTATTTTGTGAAAGAAGATTTGCAATTTTTCCACTATGTCAGACTTACTACCGGTAAGTAAAGTGCCTGAGGTGCCTTGAGATGACACGTGTTGTGAATTGGTGCTATATAAATAAACTGAATTGAATTGATTGACAATTAGGAGGACCAATTAATTTGATGATCCACTCAGAAAAAGAGCATCCTTCACTATACCTTTAAACAATAAAAAGGGGAAAAAAAGAGAGCAGGTGCAGTTCTCAGTTGGTCCAGAATCTCCTGATTTGGGCAAACTATTTGAAATCCCAATAAGAAAGATTGAAAGACTGAATTGTATCCAACCAATCAATTCGATTCAGCTTATTTATATAGCGGCAATTCACAAAACATGTCATCTCAAGTCACTTTACAGATACAATTCATTCAGATCATCCAGTCAAACTGATTCAAAGTTTTCTATCTAAGGAAAACCAGTTGATTGCATCGACTCATCGACTCGAAGGCAATCCCATACACTAAGCATGGTTGTAGCGACAGTGGAGAGAAAAAACCTTTTAACAGACAAGAAACCTCCAGCAGAACCAGCCTCAGTGTGAGCGGTCATCTGTCGAGGCCGACTGGGTTTCAAGGAGACAGAAGCAGAGATACAAAAAGCAGCTGTAAAAAGGCGGCCCCGTCCAGGAAACACACAGCCAGGC
Organism: Cyprinodon variegatus; assembly: GCF_000732505.1. Lineage (NCBI taxonomy): Eukaryota > Metazoa > Chordata > Actinopteri > Cyprinodontiformes > Cyprinodontidae > Cyprinodon > Cyprinodon variegatus. The sequence continues at coordinate 171,455 of NW_015151151.1, read as the reverse complement.
AGACGAGCTCCGAGCCAGCTCCCATGTCAGAGGATGAAGAGAGCTCATCCAGCCAGTCACAGTCAGAGAAACAGGACTACACTGAAAAACAGGCAGATCTCAAACATCTATAAACAAAGGTGTTGATGGCAGCAACTTGTGAAGAATATCACAATTTGTATTTAATATTGCATAGCTATATTATTCCAGCAGCCATTCAGTTACAGCTTTTGACTAAAAAATAGCAGGACAAAAAGCCCACGGGAGACTGCTGTAGGCATTTCAACACTAACAGTAAAGTTAGATGTAAGGAAAAAAAAATACTTCTACATGAATTTAGTCCAAAGCAAGAAGCAAAATGGGAAGATAACTTCTACATTTTGTTTTTATTAACGTTTTAGAATGTGTTACACCTATAAAGGTGAAAGTAAAAGTGCAGTAATTCTTCAGCAAGCATCTTATGAAGTTGGTTTTTAAGATAGATTGGATCTGAAAGCGAAATTAGCTTCTTAGTTTGATCAGTATTCAACTGATTTGTTATATATTTTCAGACATCTTCTGTCCTAAATGATATGTAATGTCAGTTGTTCATTGGATAAACTTTAAACACCCTTCTACTCAGAAATTCTACTCTAAATATGTTAAAGAACAGCTAACCTCTGAGAAACTGGGAAGCTGCTTTCTTGTTTGTTCCTTTGTTTTATTCAACTGCTTAAAGCAGGTCACGGAAAGTTTTTTTGTAGCTCTGAAATAAGACTCCAGACATGGAAACTCCCTTATCGTGTACCTTAATACTCCTGCTGTGATTTCAACCCTCTAATGACTGTCATACTGCTCTGATCTGATTGGTGGCAGCCTGAGGCTAGTGAAAAAAGTTTTCACATTTGTGATTTAATCCATTCGAGGCAGCCTGAGATTGTTAGTGGTCTCTGAAATGAATGAGGAACCAGGTGTTTCTGTTCTCTGCTTCAGAACCTTCTGTAGGTTTCCCACAGGAAATTCAAAGCAGAGAGACCGTTTAGGAACATACACAGGTTTGTTAAAATTAAGATTTAACCTCAACCTCAACATAACATTAATTAGTGGTGAAATATAAGTTTATGGATTTTTTTTAAAAGAAAGTGCTTCATTCCTGTATTTTTTAAAATTTTCTTAAATTAATCTGTGTATTAACATTTATTCCATGCAAATAAAACGTTGGCATTTACAGTCTTTTACTTTCTACAGTTAGTCCTTTTGAAAGGAGATGTACAGACAAAATTCAGGACAAGATGCACATGTTAGCTCCAGACATGATGATTCTGTGATGCTCAACTAAACCAGATGCTTTCTGAGGTCATTGAGGAGGCTTTTCATAGCCAGCTGTTGAGTTTCCTTCCTCAGGTTATTTTACAGGTACTCTGTATGACTGTTTTTTTTTTTTTTGCATGTGCCTGAGGGATTAGTTCAGGATGTCTCTTTTGTTCCTTTTGTTGTTTTGACCAACTACACGCAGTTTACAGAAGCAACTCTACAGGGTTACAACTTACGATGATACAGTCTTTTCAAATTGTGCAGGTTCAGACGTGTCAACGGCTGAGCTGACTAAAAAAATTTAATCAAGCAATTTTTTTTTTAATTTATCAGGGTACATTTTTATTACAGATCTCTACTCACCAGTCACGTTTGCCCCATTTGCCTTAACAAAGGCCTTAATCTCTCATTGCATAGATTCACCAACATTTGTCGGGGAGTTTGGTCCATATTGACATGATAGAATCAAGCATATGCTGCAGATTTCCCAGCTGCACACCCATGATGCCAATCTCCAGCTCTGCCACATCCCAAAGGTGCCTCATTGGATTATGATCTGCCTGGTGACTACTGAGGCAATTACGGTACAACATTGTCATGTTCAAGAAACCCGTTTGACAAAACCCAGAGGTTCTAAGTTCAAGCCCCACACCCACGGACTGCCACTCTGTCCACTGCTTCCCATGGGAATGGATTAAATGCAGAGAGTGAATTTCATTGCTTTGTACTTGTGACAGTGTAATGACAATAAAGTTGAATTGTATTCTTTATGACGTGGCAAATTATCCTGACGGAATTAGCCATCAGTAGATGGATACACTGTCATCATAAAGGGATGGACATGGTCAGTAGCAATACTCAGGTGGACTGTGGTGTTTAATTGGGCTCAA
>NW_015151151.1:158000-168276 GCF_000732505.1 Cyprinodon variegatus | reverse complement strand
ATTTCAGAATTCCCTGACTTTTAACTGAATCAGGATTAGTTTTCCCTGACAAAATAAATGCAGCAACAAGACAATAATAATAACGTAACAGGTCACCAATTTAACATGTTTAGCTCTATAACATTTAAATGCACCTCTCCAATGTCTAAGAGAAAAAAATGAAAATTTTTTAATGTATGACCTGCATCACTGTACAGAAGCCTGCCGTATGATAGCGCTTTCTAGCTTGTTTGTCGTTTTGGTAACTACATCAAAATTACCGCTAGGTGGACAAAAATCAAGGCATCTGGCGGAAAATCACCCGGCTTTTCCAAATCATGCACCTTTTACAAATCACGTGAGAATGTGTTCAAAACAACAAAAATGGCGCCGGCAACGCTTGTGGGTCGTTTTCATCGAATGTCGCCCATTTTAAAGTAATTTTGAATGATAAATAATTTTTTTTTGCCCGTCGGGCAAATATTATAAAATTTGTACTCTCCCAACAATAAAAACTACTTGCCCCGGGAGATCGGGCGATGGTTAACATCGAGCCCTGCAGGGTATGATTTGGTGAACTGTAAATTGCCTTTAGATGACATGTTGTGAATTGGCGCTATAGAAATAAACTGAATGTTGTTTACAGCATATTATGACCTTACCATCTGAATGTCACAGCAGAAATAAAAAAAAACATCATTATTGTCCAATAATGGTGAGCCTGTGCAAATTTTAGCCTCAGTCTCCTATTCTTAGCTAAAAGAGGGACACCACTAGAACCAAATAGATTCTAGTTAGTAAGTCGAGATCATTAAAGTTTTCCATCTATGGAAACTAAGAGGATTTTATTGAGTCACTGAGAGTCACAGTAGAAAGGAAAATTCCCCATTATAAAAAACAAATGCCTGCTGAATTAGGTTCAGTCTGAGCTGCAATACCCCACAGACATCACATCACCCAATTATCCAAGTTATTAACATTTCTTTTAATAAAAATTTGAATGATTTATTGGTAAAGATGAAACATTTCAGCTGTGATTGTTGAAGAACTGACTGTGGGAAAAACGAAACTGGCTAAATGTTCTCAAATATTAGTACCTTCTCCAAAAGCCAAAAAAGAGCTGCATGCGTGTCTGTGACTTTGCATCGCATAATTAAAAAAGCTGCTGTTCGTGTGTAACAAAGAGAAACAAGCATTGGGCAGTCTACAGGTAATCACTGAAGTTTTGTTACAATTGACATACATGCTGCACTTTAAACAGAAGACTATACATAGGACCCTAAAGGCCCTGAGACTTTTTGTCTGATACTGATGCCCATTTGTAAATTATTAATTCTGCATTATGCAGAATGGAAACCTGTCAAAAAGTTCAAGCTATCAGGAAAATTCAGCTGCAATCAGAGGGTGCAGTGACTGTTTGAAATTTTCTACCTTCAACCCAGCAGCCCAATGCTGTGAGCTGAGAAGGACACACTCCAGCAATGGGCATTGGAACTAGACAAGAACGGACATTCTCATGGAAAATGTGTGATCTAAGGGCCCTGTCACACCTTGACGATTTAGCCAGTGTACGCCCGACATCCCAGAATCTTCTAAAACGCTGGTATACGCTGAACTTTCTATTTATTTTTTTAATTTGTTGGGCATAAACATAGCATATTTATAACAAGTCCAAAACGTATGTCCAACGACAGTCTAACTTATGCATAAGGCACAGCAGGTGCTCCTGAGGGGAGCAGCGATTATACTGCCCACCCAAAAAATAGAATACATTAAAAAAAAGAAAGAAGGTTTGTAGTTGCAGCAGATTTAGCATCATGTCTGCTAGAAAAATTGTTGGTCGTGGCCTTGGGCGTGAATGCAGGGAGGATGCATCACACTAAGCTTCTCACTCACCCTATGATGGGGATGTAGTCTGGAGGAGAAGTTACTCATAGGTTTTGGATAAGCTAGACGCCACGACTTATGAGTAACTTACACTTAACGTATGTCAACGATCAGATAACTTACTTTTAAATTATGGCCCATGTATAGCATACTCTGTCATACTTCGGGACTCAACGTACTTGCCGTATGTCGACGTGTCCCAGCGTGTTTCAGAGTGCTTCACTGTGCTTTACCATGCTCATAACTTATACAAAATGTACCCATAACTTATCCAACGTATGCCAATGTTTTCCCAGTTTTGCCGTATTTCAGGCATACGCTGGCTAAATCGTCAAGGTGTGACAGGGGCTTAACAAACAGGATGGAATGGCAGGAAAACCTGTCTTTATAGAGGTTACAGTGAGAGCAGCTTGGTTATGCTAACTTACAGGTGGGTAATTGTGCAAACACCAGGCACACACAGAAACATTATGGTTTTTATTTTATCTGGGCCAACAGAACAAGCAGAGAAAGAGTCTGACTGTTTTTGTTTATGATTGATGGTGCGAATGCATGTTAAGTCTCAAAAGTCTGCCCTGCAGCCAGAATGAAGACATGTCATTTACCATGGGAGTAAACATGCTATGCTGATAACGCTGTTGGAGCTGTCAGGAGTGGACCACCACCAATACTGTAATACCTCACAGGTCTGTTTCTCTTACTAGCTGGTTTGAAATATGGGGAACTGTCTGCATCTTTCACCCTCTACACCGGAGACCTCTCTTTTAACTCCATTGACTGCTACCTTTAAAAAATTCTCAAAAACTGTTATAATCATTGTCATCACAGGTGAGGGTTGTACTCAGAATAAAGTCAGTGGACAATGGTTGACTGGTGCCTGCAAAACCAACTCCTTATCAATATAAAAATAAAAATAAAAACAAAGGAGGTAATGAAAGATTTCCATGTATGCAGACCAACCACGATGATATCAATGAACATCCAGGGAAATGTAGATGATGTTGTGGATTCTGAGTATGTGGGTGTTTATCTGAACGTTAGACTGGATGGAAAACAACTCAGATAACAGGAAGAATCTACCTCCTGAAGAGGCTGAGAACATTTGGATTTCAGGATCTTTTTGTGTTTTGCATCAATTACCGTGGTGTAGTTTGTTGGAGAAGCCAGTTACCTACTGCTGAGGTGAAGGGGTTAAATAAGTTCATAAAGAGGGTCTGCTCTGTCCTTGGTTGCTACCTTGGACATAGTGGAGGTGATGGAAGACAGGAGGACTGTAGCAACAATATTATCACTTTTGGACAATGTCTTCAACTGATTGTGCATTAAGCTGCTGAGTGCACCGATGACAATTAGCTCAAATCTTTCTTCTTGGCAGCTCTTAGGCTTTAGAACATCACAAGCTAAATAACTTGCTTCCATCCCTGTCGTTAATGTAATTTTTATTTACAATTTCAACTCAACCTTCTAAGTCTCACGTTTCATAGAATCTGAGCAATCGTTATAGCTGTGCTGTACTTTTCTTTCTGTAGTTTTTCCTTGTTTTCTGCTCATCCAGCTGAGTTTTCCCACTTTGGGACAGTAAAGGACTATTTTAATGTTCTATTCTATTATGCTACGCCGTCTCTGTATTCCCACATTGTTTGGCTGCATAGCTCAGCCCATGTAGATGAATAGTGAACACCGGTCAGCATCACATGTGACTACCCACATTAAGCAGCTCTTACTCTAAAAAAAAACTAAAGACAGACATTTTGACTGAAATCATGCATGTTTGACTTTTTTAATTTTCCCTAAAAATCTGCTTCTAAGGTTTATTGTTGACTTTCTGACTAACGTGTTGCTTCTCCTAAAAGCCCTGTGTGAGAAAACAGTTTTTCGCAAGTCTGATTTTGCTGCATGAAAAACAAATGCTTGAATATTCATTCAGCACAAAGCTTTATAGATTATATTTCTTACAATATGTTTGCAGATTAGGTTTAAGATTAACTATATTTATTATCAAACTATCTACCTATAACTTGTTATGTATTTTTTAGCATGCAGGTTTTGAACATCTTTGAACAGTAACTGTTGTTCCTGCTTGTCGATCTGTCAATAAACCTCGGGAAACACATTTACACTGAACCATTACCTTTTCCTGGGGTGAGGTGAATGGTTTACTTTTCATCTACAGGAGGATCTTTTGGCAGAATGACTTCAAGTACAACTGATTTTATTCTATACTGTATATATAGATTTTGACTGAAATGTATATGAAGAGGAACACAAAGGGCATGCAGAACGCCTTACCTGTAAAATCACAGACTGTGCCATGTGTGTGTTTTTTTCCCCAAACACTGAAGCGCTTCCCACACCTTCCTCCTTCTCTCTGCGACAACTTACAATTAGCTGCAAAGTTGAAAGAAGGAGGGAAACGCAATCGTTGACTCCTCCTCCAGCTCTATGAACAAAGTTCAGCTTCCTGGTGAGTGGGATGGACAGGGCTATGATCCAAGGGTTGATTCAAGTACTGAGAAAGGTGTCTGCAACTGGATAGGAGTGGGTTTATAATGGGATGGAGGTTATAATACACCCCGCTGGCTCAGAAAGCAGCTCAGACAAGACAAAGAAACTGGTTCTGCAACTTTCTAAGCAGATCACAGATTCTCTGCATCTGCTCAGGTCAAATGTACGAGTGGTGCTCAGAGTTGCAGCAGTTTCATTAAACGACAGGAATCGTTTCATTGCACTAATTACCTAAAAAGGTTCTGCAAGAACATATGATGTTAAGTGTGCCATTTGCCCAGCCCTGTATAATGAGTTTATTTATTGGAATAGTTCTCTTGAAGCAGGGATGAAAAGCAATGTCTGACCTTCATTTGTTCATTTTTATAGAACTTTTAATTATCATTCATTTTGTGCGTATTCTCTGTGACCGATGTGAGTTTTCATTTCATTTTACAGGCGGTACAAGCAATTTAGTCCATGTGTGTCTATCAGGAAAGGATAAAGAACTTCCAGCAACAGCATCTACAGTTTACTGTACAGTTTGCCTGATCTCCAAATAGCTCAGTTACTCATGATAGGTAGGGAGAGTGGCCAGACATTTTACACATGTGCAGAGATGCTTTCACAGGAACATTACTTTTACAAAAGTAAAAAGTACAGTAAATTACAGCTGTTCCTAAAAGCATATGTTTTACCTAAACATTTCTCATGTAACTGAGTAAATCTAACTAACTACTGTAGATCCCACCTCTGCAGGAATTGTTTGGATGTAAATCCGGTGTTCAAGTTCAGAGAACCATCAAATAACCTCTCATGAGAACCAAAGTATGCAGAAACCATGTCTGAACACCAGGGCCAGCCCAGACATCAGGGACTGCTTAAGCCCCCAGGGCAACCTAAAACAATTTAATGTTTGGCTTTTTTATATCTTAATAAATATGGCAAAAACACATAATTTCATAATAATATATTGTACAGTTTTATATAAATCTTTAATCAAAGCAATTGATGCACAGATAAAGAAGGAATAGTAAACTTATTTGAGAAAACCTTCTCTTTGTAGACTAGTGGTAATAATGAGAGAGCATTGACACAAAGACTGGAAACCTACCAAACATCCTAAAGCACACATTACCTCATTTACTCACTTACCTTCTCAAAAGGAGATCTGAGTTCCAGCCAAATCTTTGTGTGGTGATGAGGATGTCCTGCACACTTCCTGTGACTGTTGCATCTACAGAGTGGAGCTATTTCACAGACAGATTAATTAAAGAAGGAGTGGACTAATAGCCATTAGTTTGGGCATCAAAGTTGGCTTACAGAACTCTAACAGTGACGCCATCAGTGACTTTGCAAAGAGAAAAGCAGATTTTAAAAGTGGGTGGAGAACCAAGGAAGAACAGAGGAACTTTTAAAAACTGCTATGTGTGGGTAAAGGTATCATGTTTTAAATAGAGCTTTTCTATATAGTCACATAGATTCAGGAGCTAATTATTCAACCATCATTTTCTAGCTGGTTTAAAGTAACTTTTTATTTCTGTTATTTAAGAACATGTATCCATCTTCCTCCTCTCATGTATCAGGGGCTCAGGTGGGGCTGCTGAAGCTCGGAGTCTATGGGCAAAATAAACAGCAGACCGGTCACCAGTCTATAGATGGCAATTTAGAACCTTTTTGATATTTTATTGATTAATTGATTTTACTAGTTTTCTTTTTGTAAAAAGCTATTTATTAAAACTTTTTTTTATTATTTCTTATTGTTCTTGCACTTGGTGGTGCAGTGGATAGCAATACTGCCTTGCAGCAAGAAGGTTACGGGTTCAATTCCTGGGCTGGAGTCTTTATGCATAGAGTTTGCATGTTCTCCCTGTGCATGCATGGATTCTCTCTGGGTACTCTGGCTTCCTCCCACAGTACAAAAATATGACTGTTAGGTTAATTCCCTCATGACCCTGCTTGGAATAAGCATGATGAATAATGGATGGATTTTCTTGCACTTCAGTTTTTTCCACATTGTTTTTGCAGTTGGAACCAAAAAGTGAAAAGCTTGACGCTTTTATTCTAAAGATAATGCCTGCTACTTATTTGAATACTTTTAGTAACAATAGATTAGGAGTTTCCAAACATTTCAGCCCAAGATAAACCAACACAACAGACTGGCGATCATTTTCAGAGTTAAATATTTTTTTTCCAAAAATAACACTGTATTATTTAATTTATAATTCTAAATGTATATTCATTATTCAATAAGACAAGAAATTATTTAATTTTGTACTTTACAATGTATATTCAAATCATATAAAATAAATAAAAGCTAAATTTACTTATTTTTTGGTTCATTTATTGATTATTTTCCATATACCTCAGGGATCACATCACAAAATCTGGTGAATTTGTCTGCACCAACCTTCCAAGGCTAAAGCAAATGTAAACATTGGTTTAAAGGTTCTGCTGATTTGTGGTATATAATTTTTTCTATTGAGTTCCTGTTGCTTCGGTGTTGCAGGAGTGAAAGAATAAAACTAAAAACAAATATAAAAACTCCCTATTGTCTGCATTGTCCTTGTTATGCCGTTTTCTTCCTTATCTAGGGTTGTGGTGGTACATCATGGATGGTTGAGGTAAAACATGAGTTTCTGGAAGAAGAAAACATGTTCAAAACAAACAACAAGCATATATTCCCCAGGGAAGATTTGAATGTGATGTATGGTAAAGCAGAGAAGTTTGTGCTGTCAGACCTGGATGAGATTCAGACTAGAGTGCTGAGACTGTGTACAAGTAGAGGCATTGAAAAGCCCTCCAGTGTGTGCTGTTAAAGGTGATGCAGGAGAATAAGAGCTGCAGCTCTGCAGGAAACTGCTGGAGGCCAGTTATCAGATAAATCCAAGGAGACACATGGAAAGTCCCTTAAGTGTCTTAGAGCTGCTTACTGCTGAGAGGGAAGAGAAAAAGTTAAGAAAGTAAGTTTTTCATAACGGAAAAACAAATGCAAGAACAATAGATTAAATTTTGCCAACCTGTGTCCTGTGAGAGCTACAGATATTGCAAGATGCCTTTGTGGACATGAAGCCACTGAATATAGAAAAGAACAATGAATGAAGCTGCTCTAAGTAAACAATATATAGCAATGGTATGCACTATAAGAAGGCAACCAGTCATTTCTAAACCTTAAGCAGTCTAAAGGCAGCAGAGGGGTGGGGTTTTTCTTTTTACTTTATTTTACAAACATGTTTAACACAACAGGGACATAAAGGTCTGAACAGGAACAACTTGAGAAACATACAAGGAAAAAAAATTATTTTTAAAAAGGCATAAAATATAACATAGTATCAATGTTCATATATATATATATATATATAATGTACAAAACATGTGGTCAAAACAACAAATAAGTTGCATGACATAAACTAATTATCATTATTGTTAGAAATCAGTAGCAAAAGCAACAGGAGTCTATGATTAGGAAAAGCTTAGAGATAGCTCAGGTTATCCTGAGCTATCTCTATAGTTATGCTGCTATAGGCTTAGACTGCTGGAGGACATAGGGACTCCTTTTTCATCATTCTGCTTCATTCTGTCTCTAGTCTCCCAGTCTGCACAATCGTTTAATTAAATCTCTCTGTTTTTTCTCATAGTAGCCTCGCCTGGTCTGTTGCTGTTTGGCTGTGACTCCATCCTGGAGAGAAATATCAGCTGTGCTGCTGCCATCAACACCTTTGTTTATAGATATTTAAGCTCGGACAATTTTTCAGTGTAGTCCTGTTTTCCTCACTATAAGCGTTTCTCAATTCACGAGAACACGAGAATGTACTCGCGCTCTCGACAAGTCCGTTCTTGCCGAGAACGCAGGAAGATCGGACTTGACGAGAACGCGAGCACGCAAGCATGTATGTGTATTGGAGCAGAAGCGTACTCGTGACGTCATCACATGCAACGTTCTTTAGCATTTTCTTTAACAGTCAAAACTATTTATTCCTTACACAAAACATTTTGAAAACAATATTTTTAATTTCTAAAGCTTAAAAAACATTTTAAAAAATGACCGAACCGCAAAAAACCGCCATCAGAACGAGCGGTAGTTCACACATAACTAGACGGAGAGAAGTGCACTACAGACGGGGTAAATTTAGCCCTGGCTGCGGTTACCCTCGGAGGTCTGCTGGTCACTCTGGTCCGCTCAACGTCTGACTTTTTATTTTTATTTCACACTAACTCTGTAAACAGACCACACAGGGAGGCTTAAATGTATAATGTTATCGCCTCAAACGATTTCAAAACGTACTTTTGGAGAACAACAGCAGCAGAAAAGGGAATGTTTAACTTAACACTGTGAGCGCTGTCTGGAATCAAGCTGCGGCCGCGGGGCATTCTGGGGAAGCGGTCAGTCTGAAGAACGCACAAGTCTGCTCTGATGCATGCTCGATAAAGAGGGCGGGGTGAGAACAACATCCGGGGATTTGATGCGTTCTCGATCTGGCGTTCTTGAGAATTGGAACGGTACTCGGGCTGAGGCTGATGACGTATCACGAGTACACGAGCACACGAGAACGCTCAAGAACGCATATTGAGAAACGGCCTATGACTGGCTGGATGTGCTCGCTTTCATCCTCTGACGTGGGAGCTGGCTCGGAGCTAAACTACCTGTCTGTTTGTTTCCTGGACGGGGCCACCTAAAGAGCTGGTTGACAAGTTCCTTTTGTATCTCTGCTTCTCTCACCTTGAACCCCAGTCAGCCTCGGCAGATGGCCGCTCACACTGAGCCTGGTTCTGCTGGAGGTTTCTTCCTGTTAAAAGGGAGTTTTTCCTCTCCACGGTCGCTACAAGCATGCTTAGTGTGAGAGATTGCTGAAGAGTCAATGAGTTGATGCAATCAACTGGTTTTCCTTAGATAGAAAACTTTAAATCGATTTGACTGGATGATCTGATGAACTGGAAAGTGCCTTGAGATGACATGTTGTGAATTGGTGCTATAGAAATAAACTGAATTGAATCTATCTGAAAATCATTCCAGGATCTCATCACCAGAAGCCCAGAGTAAGACAGATGTCATTTTTAGTTGTCACATAGAAGCTGGAAAAAAAAAAAAACATCTGACTCCAACATGCTGAAAAAATATACACCTATTAAAGATTACATTGCGATTATTAAAGATTATTCATATTTTCAAGAAAAATAGAAAACAGAATAGTAAGAGGAAAAAGCCATGAAGCTGAAATGCATCCATCCATCCATCCAGTAGGTGGCGGTAATGCTCTTTAAAACCAGGAAGAAAAAGTCCGGAAGTGAAATGACATCAGCTTGTTTGCTGCTGCTGGAAGCTAATTGCAGAAAGCTCCGGTAAAATCAAGCTGCTCCGCTTTGAATGTTTCAGTTTCAGGTCCGTGAAATATGCCTTTGGTCCCTGCGAACCAGGCCCAGTTGATCCGGTCCAGTCAGAAGGATGAGTTCTACCGAACCGTCCTGAGGAACAGCGCTAATGAAGCCTGTCACACTGTCGCAGGTAAACCACCTCAGAGCAAAGAATGAGCCCCGGTTCAGAACCGCTTCTGACCGGTTCTTATCAAACCATCCCAGAACAGAACCTGCTGCTTTACCGAACCTGTAGGAAGTCTGAGGAAATGTTTCCTCAGGTGGTTAAACTATCAGTCAGGCTCTGCTCACATTTCCTTCCCTTTGGTCGCTGAAGGACCAACAGAGATGTTCTGAATTTCTTTAACTTTATCTTAGAGGAATTGATGTATTTTAGTTTTCCACTGCAGTCTACATAACACAGATAAGAGCATTTAATTTTCAATTCAGTTTATATTGCACCAATTAGCAACACACGTCATCTCAAAGTTTTCTATCTAAAGAAAACCAGTTGATTGCATTGACTCAATGCAATCCCTCACACTAAGCATGCTTGTAGTGACAGTGGAGAGGA
>NW_015151151.1:154516-157105 GCF_000732505.1 Cyprinodon variegatus | reverse complement strand
CAGCTGAAGGCTTTTAGCTACAGTTTGTGGACTTCCTGATAGTAAAGAATTACAATAGTCAAGTAACAAATGCATGGACTATTCACAAAGTGCAACAGGGCCAAATATCCTCCCTTTTTTATTTAATTTAACTACATCAGATGTGTGATTTTCTTTATTTTCCATTATTTTTGTTAAATATTTGCTAGTGATGGGTTAATGAGGCATCTTGAAGCGTTTCACACATTACCAAACCAATGATACTGTCTCACAGAATACTGACACCTGCTGGACCTTTAAAGACACTACAGGCAGCTCATTTGACAGACTAAACTAAATTGATTTCATTTGAAGACCTAGTGCAATAATATCATTTAAATTATTGTAGGTTGAATTGTTTTATTTTATATCGATGTTTAAACTGAAAACATCTTTGATATTTTTAGCTGCAGCCAATAAATAATGTAAACATATATCCTAAAGTAAAAATTTAGGGGTAAATGTGACTGAGGATGCTTGTGAACTAGGTTTTTAAATTATAATTTTAAAACAATAAGTCCAGTAAAAACAGTAAATAAACGAAGATTTAATTTGAAATCAAGTTTAATTCAGATAGGATGAACGATAACCGAGAGGAAAAGTATGACGACACAACGAGAAAATTAAAATAACGCAAAGGCTGAAAGGTCCCTATTCCTTTTAGGCTCCAATATACTTGATCATTTTAATGATAAACTGCAAAAGATGAGACATTTTTTTAGCAGATGCATCATGTTGACGGATACGTTTTTAAATCAGTTAGAAACAACTCCTGCGTCGGTCACATGACTTCCTTGAAACGACACACGCACTGATGCAGTGTTTTGTCGATAAATGCACAGGCGTTTCTTTGTTGCTGGACCCATTTCTAGTAATTGCTGCTATTAAAGAGTGAGAACCTCCAGGTCACGATGGATCCACCTGCTGGTTAAACCTGAAGTCTCTGCTCTGATCTGAGCTCATTAAATCCTCCAGCAACACAAAGCCTGGAGTCTCTGAGCCAAAAGGAACTGGTCTGTTCATAGAAGCATAGAAGCATCTCAAGTTCTAGAGATTTCTGCCTGGTCACCACAGCCTGCCCAGGCTGTGAAGCTAAAACAATAACAGAGTAAACCTCTTCTATTGATACATGTCTGTTTCAGTCCAGTCTGGTTTGTTTAACAACGTTTTGTCTTTCTGGTTTGATGGCGTCTTTAGCATGAATCCTTGACAGAAGTGAGCTCTGTGTTTGGCTGCAGCTACCAATTATTTAGCAAATCCACAAATCTGTCGATTATATTTTCGATTAATAATCGACAACCAAAATTTCCTTAAAGAAGATTTTTTACTAAATTGAACCAGGTGAAAATAAAAAAATTTTAGATGAGGAGTTTAACATATTCACAGACAAAAAAGTTATTTTTTTTTATTTTAAATTCAGAATGTTTTATACACATATATTATTATATATATATTATTTACAATTCTGATATAATTACTGCTCTTAAGTGAGCCGCTCTGTCACTAAAGGCACGTTATACAGTCTATACTCCATTTAATGATTAATCGGTTATTAAATAAGTTGATGTTTATTTCAATAATCGATTATAAATAATGCGATTAATTGTTTCAGCCCTCGCTGTGTGTTTTTCTCCTTTCCTTTAGGATCCAAACGGTGGCTGGACTGGAGGAGGGAGATAGAGCTGCTGTCAGATTTGGCCTACTATGGATTAACGACCCTCTCAGGTTATTATTAAGGTTGCAAGTAGAGCTTTGACATCAAATGGATGAAGTTTTTTTTCACTGACTGATGTTCGTACTGCAGGTTATCAGACTCTGGGAGAGGAGTACGTGGGTATCGTCCAGGTGGACCCCTCCAAACGACGGATCCCCTCGCGGGGCCGGCGCTGCCTGTTTGTGCTCTGCCATGCCGTCATTCCGTACCTCCTACAGAAAGCCCTGGTGTGTCTGGAGAACGAGCTGGAAGGCAGGCAGGAGATGCGCGGCGGTGTTGGCGGCAGGCGCCATGCAGCATCGGGATGGTGGAGCCTGGAGCGTTGGCTCAGGGCAGGAGTGCGGCGGGCGGTGGGGCTGCTGACGGAGCAGCAGAGGAGAGCGTGCCAGCCGGCCGTGTACGGGATCCAGCAGAGCGTTGCTCTGCTGCATCGACTCCACGTGGCTCTGTTTTACATCAGAAGCTCCTTTTATCACGTGTCTAAGAGAGCAGCTGGAATCAGCTACGTAAGCGGCGCTACACCAACACTGAACCACATACAGCTAGTTTGAGTCAAATCCAAGTCGGTCCCACTAGTTCCCATGGCAACAGTTTCAGTGCAATAACTTCTTTAAAGGCTCATAGACTCGTTGACTTTTTTTATACACTTTTAATTCATTTGAGTTGCAAACAATGTTTTTATGAACACTTACCATGTCCTGCTGGCGGGGTATTGATTATGTTTGTTTTCGATTAGTTGTTTTGAATCAGCTTATTATTAAAGTCGTAGGGAAGTCGTATTTAAATGTCAAAGCATTCTGACTTAAACAGCCTGAACACCTAAATTCGTCCAATCATAAATCAACTGTCATCTGTCA
>NW_015151151.1:137379-153210 GCF_000732505.1 Cyprinodon variegatus | reverse complement strand
CACCTGCAGGTCCCACATTAAACACACGGTTCTATGATCCGGCATATCTGATGGTCCTGGCTTGGGAAAACCTAAATTGCTCAAATTATCACAGTGATCCAAAGGATCTTCCCACGCTTTTTGAGCTCTAATTTATATAATAATAACAATTCATTTTATTTCAAAGGCGCCTTTCTGGACACTCAAGGTCACCGTACAAAGGATAAAAACTAGGGCTGGTCAACGATTAAAAGTTTTAATCGCATGATTTCCCTGATTAATTGTGATTAATCACATTTTTATACGCAAAAAAACAATAATGAATTCAAAAGTAGTGTATAGCACAATTTTATTTAAAATGTTCTGCCATATTAAAGGAAGTGCCATAACATTTGTTCTGCAAACACTTAACATCAGCATTTTGTTTATTCAGTAGCAGTTAAATAAAAGCTGCCCACAAAATCCTGAGTCACAATCATAACATTAAACAGGCAATTTCTGAGGTAACAGCAGAAACATTATTTTTTTTTTTTATCAGGGAGCAGCATAACCAGTCTAGTACCAAATGTCCCTGTTAGAATGAGGTGAAGCACAAAAAAAGTTCACTGCTGGGATTTACTGTGCAGGGAAAAAGTCTGTAAATATATTAATCGGCATTTGTTAGCTTCTCTTGCCTTTGTTTATCTATATTTCTAACGTAGTCTGCTGAAGCCTCGCGCCACTGTCTGCTTCGTTAAATGATTTGCTGGTATCAACTGTGTGTTTAGCATTTAGGTGATATTTTAGACTCGAAGTACTCAGGTGATAAGACAATTCAACTTTGCAGTGATTACAAATAACTTTGCTTCTGTCGACTGCGCCATCTGAAAGAACTTTAAAATGAAAATGGCCGTGTAAAAGTGCCGTACCCTTATTCATGTTTGTTGGTTTGTTTATCTGCCAATTTATTTTCTTTTTCGGTTCCTGTACTTCCGGTCCCATTACTTTTAATTTTACCAAATAAAATAATTTTCAAAATTAAAATGTTTTTTATTTAGCTTTATATACCAATTATACAAGAAATAAGTGAGTGGCAGCTGTGTATAAGGAGATTAATAAGGGGAAAACAAATACAGAATATTAAAGAAGAAGGAGGAAAAATAACTGAATTGACTGTTACATTTGTCAATAACACATTTTGTTTTAACTGATTTTTAGTTTTCAAGTTTTTTTATTGTAATGTTGAAAATAATGATTTTTTNTTTTTTTATTGTAATGTTGAAAATAATGATTTTTTGTTGTTTTAAGTTCTTTTTCTTCTCTGAATTCAATTGGTTCTTCAATGAAAGATCGCGTCATGTTTTCCTAACAGCTGATTGGCTGCAGGGTGGATTCAGATCAATCCTGAAAGCTCGCCACCACCGGTTTGCCTTTCAGAGTATGTCACCATGGTAACTAGCCTTCCTGAGATTGAACCCAGCTTCATAGTACCGGTACCAGAAAGTCAGAGTTGAGGCTTATGTTGTTCTGCTGACTCAGTAATCCTGCTTCTTGGTAGTCTTGGTATTTAGTCTGAGCTACGGAAGCCCAGTGAGAACATTGGTTGAAAAAAAATCTTAAATCTCCACAAACAGAAAAATCTGTTAATTATCCAACCCGTTTCTTAATTATCCAACCCGTTTCTGAGCTTTGCTCTGTGTTCGGCTTCAGCTGCGTGTGATGGAGCCAAAAGGAGATGACTCCAGCATCAGGAGGAGCTACAGGCTGCTGGGAACCGTATCCTTCCTCCAGCTGCTCATCACTGTCAGTCTACAGCTCAACAGCTTCAGACAACGACAGAGAGCCAGACAGGAGTGGAAGATCCACCGAAACCTCAGGTAGATCTCCACAAGGACCTCATCTGATGCATCACAATCAAACCACTGCTGTAGAAGTTCCTCATGTAATGCTGAACTGTGCCATCAGTCCTCAGCAAACAGCACAGAGCTCCAGCCCTCTAGCTGCCCGCTGCATCCTCTGCTTGGAAGCCCGTAGAAACTCTACTGCCACCCCCTGTGGGCATCTGTTCTGCTGGGAGTGCATCACAGAGTGGTGCAACACTAAGGTGAGACTTTCTGCTGGAAGATCCAAGGAATCAGCATGAAGGAAGTACAGCTACAGAAAGGCTCCTGCTTTGCTGTCTGCCACATGGATCTGACTGAAGGAGCCGAGTGCTTCCTCAGATCTTCTTTCTTTATGCATGCGCCTGTTTGATCATTCAGTATGGTGACAAAAAAAGCTTCACACTTCAGCAAGAAGACAGGATTTTCATTCACAATACGGGAGTTTCCCCATTTTAAATTCCAGCGGGTTAAATAAATCCTCTGAATGTGAGAAGCTGATTTTAAAACCAGCTGATCCAGAGGGACGTGTCAATCTGCCAACCTTGTCTGGAGGCTTTAGTCCTGAAACAGGCCGTTCCAGGTTCCAGTCTCAACCAGTGAAGTGCAGTCACAGCGCTGACACCCCTTTTATTTCCTGTTCTCCCCATTTTAAGATAAGGAAAAAAGTTTGCATATGCAAAACTGTCTTGCTGCACAATATCAGGGAAAGATGTGATCCTGTTGACAGATTGACGGAGGCAGGCCCATAAACGGAACAAAGGAACTCTGATACATAAATACTATCAGCAGTAAACCAGCTCTCTCTGGAAGAGAAAACGTTTCAGAGGAGTTCTAAGTTGGTTTTCAGGAGACGGGTAGGATTAGAGCTGGGTGCTGTAAGAATAGAGCCTGTATCTACCGTATTTTCACGACCATAAGGCGCACCGTACTAAAAGGCGCAGTCTCGGTTATGTGTCCCATTTCTGTATTTAACACACACATAAGGCGCACCGGACTATAGGGCGCGTTTTTATATACAGGTACATGTCCTCTACTACCTTTAAATACCTCTACTGCGTATTTAAAAATACAGCGGGGGCAAAACTGAGTATGACTGTGCTTTATTCATGTATTTATTACAAAGTATTAATCAAACCTGGGAGCTGGCCGTGAGACAGACACATCGCAGATGACACAGCGCTGTGATCACTCCTAAATTAACTTAAAATCCTGAAACCTGCCGACAGAATATGTTCGCTTTTATTACCGGTATCCTGGTGCCTGCAGCTAAAATTATTTAGATGAAAAACACCTGCCAGCAGCCGCGTGAACCCGGAGGCGACCCGGCCTAGAGGCTGCTGATGAAGGGATCTCTACTGTTGGTGTACCGCTGGTATGTCGGGGTCTGAGCGCCTCCGACAGAAATAGATAATCTGGATGAACTGACTGCAATTATGAAGTTTTCAGGTGGACTTTCTCACTTAAAAACATAAAACTACTTTATTCCTACTGATCACAGCAAATATAGCTGCAAGATTAAGATTATTTAGATGAAAAAACACCTGCCAGCAGCCGCGGTGAAGAGGAGGAGACCCGCCCAGAGGCTGCTGTTGAATTAAGTTTTGAGGTAGAAAAATAGAGCGGGAGCAAAACTGAGTATGATTGTGCTTTATTCAAGTATTTATGACAAAGTATTAATCAAACCCATCAAAGTCATCATCCTCTGTTTCTGAATTAAACAGCTGCGCTAAATCAGACATCCCAATTTCCCCATCTTCGCTGTCAGAGTCACTTTCCGTGCCGGGCGGCTCCTCAGAAATAATGCCGGCTTTTGCGAAAGCTTGAACAACAGAGCCAGCAGACACGTTAGTCCAAGCATCTGCAATCCATCCGCAAACGGTGGCGTAACTTGCCCGGCGCTGCCTGAAACTTATCCTGAAACTGTGGTCTCCGTGTTTCATCCATCGCTCCCACGCCGCTCGCAGCCTTACTTTGAACGGCCGGTTCACACCGATGTCGAGCGGTGGAAGTTCCTTTGTCAGACCCCCGAGATAACAGCGAGCACAGCGTTTATTTTTTTTCACCATGTTTTTCACATCAGCTGTGAGATGGGCACGCATGGAGTCACATATTAAAAGCGATGGTGATGCGTGGAAAAAACCACCTGGTCTCCTCACATACACCTCCCTCAGCCACTCTTTCATTATCTCCTCAATGAGGTGGTCTCAAAAGTCGCAGTTACAACACACATAGGGCGCACCGCACATTTTGAGGGGAAAAAAAGACGTTTATGTGCGCCTTATAGTTGTGAAAATACGGTATGTCTAAAGGCCAGAACGCACCAAATCTGATTTTACTTCTGATCCGATGGAAAATCGTGTCGGACGAGGTCGTGACGTTTCATAGAACTGTCTGTTTTAATCAGAATATGCAGCAATTCAGTGGGTCTGACAGGAAGAGAGACGCAAATGATTATCTTTTTATCGCACAGGAAAATGTTCACTTTTCAGAGTCGCACATCGCATGTATAGTAAAAACAGACTCGTGCAAAAACAATGAATGAAATATTTAAATAGAAAGCTTTACCCATAATAGTTTGAGAGGACAGAAAAAGTAGTGATTCTCTTTGAGTCTCAGAAAAAAACAAAAGAGGGGCAGACAGAGCAGGTTTGTCGTACACAACCACAACCAGTGTGTTATGGCCTTAAGAGAGAAACTGGACCAAACACTGAAAAAACGGCTCAACTCTATCATCAGCTACTGAAGCAGCCCAGCTGATGTTCCCACAAAGCAGAGCACCAAAAGGAGGAGAGGAAAGCTTTAAAACTCAGGACATCTAGAAACCTTTCTTCAAAATTTTAACTTTAAGTTTAATGTGCAGTTGAATATTTGACCCAGAAATAGAAAAAAAAACGACGCTACTTGAGCCTGTTACTAGTGGAAGAAGTGATATTTCTGTTCATAAAAACTCCCATAGTTACTGTGTTTTTTAGGATCACAAATGTGCTGAGTCATTGCTGAGCAGTTCTGGCAGTTCAGTTTAAAAAATGAAATGAATTTATGTTCAAACAGAATCATCACTGTGTTTGTGTTCTATCTTTCCAGGCTGAGTGTCCTTTATGTCGGGAAAAGTTTCTGCCTCACAGACTGGTGTTCCTCAGGAACTACAGCTAGAACTTCAGCTTCAGCTACAAATACAACTATAACGGACAATGCTGCCTGCTGAGACTCTCTTATAAAGGGAACCAGATTTAAAGAACTGTTTTGGATTGTATCAATCTAATGTTGCATAATGTTAATAAATATATTAACGTCATCTTTTCTTTTTAGTCGTTATCTTTTGTCATTTCTACTGTCAGAATTCCAGACTTTTCTTTTCTCCTAGTTATTTAAAAATGATTGCACAAACTTTCATCTAACCTGAAATCATGATTGCATATTCCCAAAAGCACATTTTACTAAGTACAGATTATTGCTTTTATTTAGTTGAATCTTAAAAGAAGAGAAGTGATCTAATAGAATCTGATCGTTCTGAGATTATCAATCTTAAAGGAAGCATAAAGGGACTTTCTGCACCTCTAGGAATTTTGGCTGCTTCTAAGATTATAAAAACTTTATCAACATGAAGGTGATCTAACTTCAGAAATGGAAACTTCTTTATTGCAGTGCACAGCTTTTAGTTCTCAGGTTTTTGAATTGTATCTGCAAGAAAGTGGATTTTAATGGATGGCAGGAAGTCATGAACATTAAAGGGAATGTCAGCAAGGAATAATCAATGGATCGTTATCTAAAACTAATACATTCACACAGTGATTTAATTAATTTAGCGTTAATCAGTAAAAAAAAAAATAATTTTTGTCGCAATAAGCGTCATTCTCCCCGCTTTACAAGCAAAATCAATGGGAACTACTAGACACATCTGCAATCAACAATTATTGAAGATTTCCAGAGGACTTCACCATTGAAATTCACCAGAGCTATAGTGAAACTGACAAAAGTCAGTTCTAAAGTACTTTAAGAAGTCTGAATTCTGAAATTGAGCTGACTTTTCTTTTAACAGGTGATCTTAGCGGTCAAATGCTAAACTAATCCGTTTCCATCTGAGCATATAAAGGAGACAGAAACTTGGTAAAAAGCTTCCAAAATGCAAAAACTTCTACTGGATCCCATCAGCTCATCAATGTGGGGAAGTTAAAGGAAAATCAGTCTCATTTTATGCAATGAATCATTACATCATAATCAAATAAAAATGAGCCTTTAGTTTGAGTCACTGTCCTCTGGTTGTAGATCCAGCTTCCTTTGTCTCCACGCTCATATTGTTTGGCATCAAACAGTCTATTAATGAGCTTATAGAGCCGTCTGGAGCACACTTTCCCTCTCATGATGGCGCCCGTCATTCTGGAGAACATTGCTGACGGTGGAAATGTGTGCTGGATCTGAAACTGTTCTTAGAGGGATTCCTAATAAGGGGGAGGGGGACTAAAAGTAGTTCAGTTTTTTTAACCTGGTAGTTTGTTTTAATAGATAATTTCATATCACAGACAAAATCCATTTTTACCTTTAAAGACTGCAGTAGCACGGTGGGAAACCTGGCAGATGTCTCTTAGGCCTGAAACTTAGATGTGGCCATTAGCAAACCAAGGACATGTTTTAAATGTGGATTCTCTGACTCTTTGTGTCACACTGTTTCTCTGTCCTCATGCCTCTGAGAATTGATCATGATCATTTCCTGAAGGTCTCTTATCAATATTACTTTTTACAGTGCGTCTTTACAGCACATCCTCTCAAAGCCCTTTCCAGAGTCCGTTCAATCCAACAGGTGGGCCTGACTGGATGAAGGGAACAGCTCCTGCATGGGGCCCTTTAGGATAGAAAGCTGAATGCTGTAGCTTAATGATGAAAATATCTCTCCTGAAGCCATGAGATGAATGTAGCATTTAGGACATCAGAGATTAATCCAGATTTAGACAGGAAACCGTGAGATTACACTGCCACCATCAGGTGAGAGGAAAATACACTTTAACCGTTTGCTTTGAATATTTTGCGACCGCTGTCTTTCAGCATAGACTCTGGACTCTAGTTTATAGGTGATCAGAAATGATTTAGAAAATGGTGGCACTAAATATTTGAAGGATTGCTCTGAAATCAATTCAGTTTATTTCTATAGCGCCGATTCACAACAAAGGTCATCTTAAGGCACTTTACAGTTCAAAAGATCATCCAGTCAGATTGATTAGAATATTTCTATCTAAGGAAAACCAGTTGATTGCATCAACTTAAAGTTAATCCCTCAAACTAAGCATGCTTGTAGCGACAGTGGAGAGGAAAAACTCCCTTTTAACACGGGGAAACCTCCAGCAGAACCAGGCTCAGTGTGAGCGGCCATCTGCTGAGGCTGACTGGGGTTCAAGGAGACAGAAGCAGAGATACAACAGGCAGCTGTAAAAGGCGGCCCCGTCCAGGAAACAGACAAGCTCCGAGTCAGCTCCCACATCAGAGGATGTAGAGAGCGCATCCAGCCAGTCACAGTCAGAGAAACAGGACTACACTGAAAAACAGGCCGATCTTCAACAACTATAAATAAAGGTGTTGATGGCAGCAGCACAGCTGATATTTCTCTCCAGGATGGTGAGAAATCATATTTTATAAAGATGCTAGATAAGCAAATAAGAGATTAAAAACTACTAAACCCATTAAGTGTATTAATGCATGATTATATCAATACTATGAGGAGCAATAATTGATTAAAGGTGTAGTGGATAATTTTTCCACAAATGAAAGTTGGAAACACCACTTTCTGAATAGCTGCATACATTCTGCACCATACCTTCTTCTCCAATCTCATAAATAATCTGGTTTTATCTCTCCTGAAGCCATTTCTTATTTGGTCTTATTTCTTTCTTCTGTTTGCTTTTTGCGGCTCTCAGATGTTTTTTGAAGCATGCATTGAGAGCAGTGGAGCTACAATGAATGGCTGAAACCAGAGTGGAATGGATACAGAAACACTAGAAGTGAACATGTACATCAAGAGCTCAAGCATCAGTGCTACAGTGACTGTCATGTGGGACAAAAAACAGAGAAGAAGATCCCACTGGAACTTGAAGCCAGAGGGAGATCGTCCACTGTACTTTTCAAAATAAAATACAGATTATTTGGAATAAAAATGGATTTTCCAGTTGATACAGTGTGATAGGTGGTTTTAGTCAGGGGTCAATGCCCCTGTAGAACTGGTCCTGCCTCCTGTACTGAAAACACAAACCAAAAACTTCTATCTAAATAGGGAAAATGTTATTCATTTGTGCATGTGAACAGACTTCAGGTGAAGGTTTTTCTCTCCTTTCAGACTGGGAGCGCCGGGGAAAAGTTAGATCAGTTTCAGCGCATCAGTTTTAAAGGTGTTTGACAGAAGGCCAGTTTGCCCGCATCAGTTTTCCAGCAGTTGATTCGTCTCACAGGCATCTGTGGTTTTGGTCTGCTTACATCATCACCATTTGAGCTTATTTCTAGATTGTTTTTGCAGTGCAGCATATGGGTGGAGTAGAGCTCATGGATCAATGTGTTGCCATGCATCCTCACCAACACAGAAACAAACGCTTGTACATCAGACTGTTCTTTCACTTCCTTAATCTGATAAATGAAGGCCTGGCTCCTTTATAGAATGTCTTGAAATGAAGCCAAGTTCTGCTACATTCCAAGGAGCCAAAAGTTCGTACTCTTTACCACACAGGATCCATGAAGATACACAGCAGGGGTGACCAAGTTCTACTCCACCACCAGCAGTGTTTAAGCCTCACCCAGAAACCACTGGCCACAGTTAAAGGAAGCAAAAACCACCAACAGATGCAAAGATGCTGCTTGGTCAAGAAGAACCAAGTACATCTGCATGCAGTGTGTTGTACCTTTGTGTCCTGGATGGTTTGGCAACTATCAGATAATAGTCTTAGAAATGAGCCAAGATGATTTGATTGGAAATAAGACACATGCATAGACCTAACACTTCAGACACATTTCTCATTTACACTTAAAAATGCCTTTTTAAAATAAACTGCACAGTATGTTTCCTTAATTTTTTTTTATCTACTCCTGCACAGCTTAATGTAAAATGTTGAAATGAGTTTGTTTTTCCCGATTGGACTTAAAAAGATATTTATATTCTGTTCAGACTCTAAGAGTTTAGAGGTAACTGGTGAAGTTTCCAGATGGAGATGATTTGAGGCTCCATGTCATCTGATGGTGCCGGTTCACAGGCATCCACCAGGACATCAGAACAT
Organism: Cyprinodon variegatus; assembly: GCF_000732505.1. Taxonomy (NCBI): domain Eukaryota; kingdom Metazoa; phylum Chordata; class Actinopteri; order Cyprinodontiformes; family Cyprinodontidae; genus Cyprinodon; species Cyprinodon variegatus. The sequence goes on along the minus strand of NW_015151151.1, from coordinate 144,119 downwards.
TTTGCTTCCCTCTACCGACTAGCTTCATGCAAATACTGCTCATCATTTCAGTCCCTCCCCATACGAGGCCAAACAGTCATAATTCCTGCATTCATCACCTTGGAGTCTCTAAGGTGAATCATTTTAATGATACTTCGATCACTAAAATTCAGGAAGTTCCTGAATCAAAATCAAGGTTCTTGAATAGCTTAATGATCAAATAAAAGGTATATTAGATTCTCCAGTCACATAAATCCCCCCCCCCCCCAGAATGAAGACATGAGGCAACATTAAGTGCAGAATAATTCATTGTCAAATAGCAGAAAACAATACAGCAGTCACACAGTACATACCAAGCAGTTTAAATATTGTACACTCAGCTTCCCAAATAATCCCATCCGTCCTGCTCAGATGCAGCATTACATGCACACTTTGCCCCCCCCCCAAAAAATAAACACAAACTCCATACAAATCGACACCCCATCTTAACCCAGAGACTAGAATCTCAGCCACACATGATCAGAAATCACTCCATGTTGTATTGCTTTCAGCGTACATGTTGCCGTTTTGTTAAAGCCTGAGGAGCGTGAGCCCCTCAACGGCACAAGCAGTTTAAAAAATATATATATATATAATTAAATAAAAGCTCCACCCGCCACATGCTTCTCTAAAACGTAGTATAATGTGCTGCTTCCCATCTACACGCTACCTGAACACACTCGATCACAGACGCAGCCGATATGGAAGACCATTCCTGCTGGACAGGAGAGAGATTTAAAAAAAAATAATTTTGGAAATCAGAATAAAAGATACATTTCTGCAGCCGGTCACTTCAAGTTCATTCTTTACGTAACCTGGGATGTCAGATTGTCGACTTCTAAGCATTTGGCTTTCTTTGTCACTTTTTAAAGGGGCTAAAAAAAAGAATAAGTCAAACATTTGACACGTTAAATAAAATCTTTTGGTGATAAAGGTCTGCTGGTGTCTCCGGGCAGAAATGGGCTTCCAGGGTGTTTTACATCATAGCTTAAAGTGTCCAACTACAAAGAAAATTTAAAAAAATACGTGGTACAGGCTTCATTTACAGCAACATATTTCAACTCCTATGGGTAAAAAAAAAAAAAAAAGGAAATCAATCTGCAGAAATTAATTTACATTCATTTGTAAATAGGACAGCATCTTGGATTTATTGTTGGAAAGTTTTCAGCCCTGTGCTACTTAAAACAAATAAAAACAAAACTCATCCACTGCATTAGTTGGTGCATCATTAGGTTAGCTTCCTCGGAAACAAAAACAGGTGAAACTAAAAGACTCCCTGACGCTTCAGCACAATCGGACCTCAGCTAATTCCTGGGTTTCCTGAACGAACGCAGCCCCGCTGCGAGCGGCACGGCCTCGGGTTAAGACTCAGGTAGTGTTAGGGTCAGCCTGGATCCTAACACTACCTCTCTTCAGTTTTAGTCAATCAACTTATATTTTGGGTCAAAACATCTTATTTTAAACTAAATGATTTTTAAAGTATTCTCAGCCCCAATTAGCCGTTTCTGAACTGATCAAACTGAAACCATTCTTACAAATCCTCCCAGCGAGTTCAGAGGTTCACATGTGAGCCCTATGCAGGTTTTATTAGTTCTTCGTCTGAAAAGCATCAGCTGGAAGGTTTCCTACGCGTACTGCAGCTTTCTAAGCCGTTTAATCTCCGAAACTAATTCAGTTCTCTACAAGCTGTTCTGGGATCTGTTGTCTTTGATAAATCTGTTTAAGAAATATTCTTGGAATATTTTTCAAATTTCTGTTTTGATTTGCAAACTTTATCTCACTCGGACTACAACATAAAAAATAAAAGCAATTTAAAGACGTTCTTATATTTATAGCAGCGCCTTCATCTTCTTGAAGATTTCAACTGCTGCCTGATTTAAACTATCTGTGAAATCCACCAAATTGTTAAAAGGTCGTCTTTGAAAATAGATTCTGGAGCATCATGAACTCCAAACACTTGAACCTAAACCGGATCCGACAGGCTGGAAGAGTGCAGAAGTTTCATCCCCATCGCCTCTGGTGCTGAAGGTCACATGCTTCATCACAAAATGTAACAAGACTTGTTCCACAAAATGCATAATCATCTGTTAAAGAGCAAATCGTGCAAATCTGGGCTCTAGAAAAAATACGAACTTGGAGTTAGAAAAAGTTCCAAGAGGAAGATCAGGCAGAGACGTCATTGAGTCTTTGGTGAGGTGATGTAGGAGTCCGAATCCCTGAAGAGCAGCTGGTTCACTCCAAGTGAAAATGCAATTATTTGAGCTGATAAAGTCCCCAGAACGCGTGAAGCAGAGAACGCTCTGGGCCACAAGAAGAGCCCTTGGTAGATCCAACAGAATGACGCTGGTACAGAGAGGGAATGTAAATGATGCTGGTTATCTGGAGACAAACGATACCATCCGATGGTGCAAAACTAAGAAAACCTGCTGATCCCAGTTCAGTCTGTGCTGTCAGAAAGTGAAGAGGTACCCTCAGAAGCTTTAAACAAAGTGAAGGCAGCGAGTTTGGAGGAAGGTTCCTATGGACAGCGACGATGAGGAAGAGCTGCGCCGTGGATCCGCTCTGATAACCGAGCGGACGTCTGTTTGGACACAGCAGCAGCTCGGACGCCTCATCTGGGCGTCGCTATGGGACAGTCACAAGGAGCTCATCTTTTTCCTGATTTCATGTAGGACGGGATGGCTCCTCGGGCCGTCAAACCCTCAAAACGTTTGTAGGTGTAGTTGATGAAGACCCAGTCCTTGTTCTTCAGATCCGTCTCGGTGTGATTGGACACTTGGGTGGCTGAAGAAAAGAAAAAGAAAAAGGAGGAATTAAATATTTTAATCTGAATAATCCTGGAGGTGATAACCACAAAATGGCTTACTTGTTGGAGTGAGGATATCAGAGTCGGGGAACTCATCGAAGTTGGATGTGTCATCAATGCTTTTGATATTGATGGGAATGGCGGCGGGTCTTTCCCTGCAGGAACCAGGAGAGAGGTCAGGGAAATGGGACGGAGACGAGCTCCTGGATTCCAGCTTCAGAGTCAAACTGCTCACCTGATATGGTCGTAGTCCACGCCCTCAAAGAAAGGGTTGGACTTTATCTCCTCCACACTCGCAGCTCCAATCCTGTGCTCCTCCTCACAGCAGAACCTGCACAAAACAAATGAGGTTTATTACCGACATGATTTTATGAGACATTTGGACAAATCATAGTAGAGGCTCTGTTCTCCTGCCTGAGGATGAGGTCTTTAGCCTTCTCTGATATTGGCACTTCTGGAGGGAAGGTGAGCGTCTCTCTCCAGTTCATCACCTTCCTGTAGGTCTCTTGAGGCGTCTCCGAGCAGAACGGAGGGTAACCTGGAGCAGCGAGGTTATCAAACCGTTTAGTCTCCATGTCCGATCCAAAAACCCACCAACAAGGTAAAGAAAGCAGAGACTGTTCCGACATTACCTATCAGCATCTCATACATTATCACACCAAGGCTCCACCAGTCACACAGTTTGTTGTAGCCGTTCTGCATGAAGACCTCTGGAGCGATGTAGTCTGGGGTTCCCACTGTGGAAAAGGCCTGAGAGCAAAGAGACCACCAGGAGGTATTAGCCCCGTTTACACCAAGGTAACTGTTGAATGTAAACGCACAACGAGCTGGACCGCGCCAGACACAACCAAACCGCACTAAACTGGTACTAGTTCACTGCCAGGGCTCGGCGCGGTTCAGTTCTGGCTCGGTTCTCTGATAACAAAGCGTGCGTGAGCAGACAACGCCATCTCCTAACAGTCAGCTTCTGTTAAACCTTATTTGTCAGTGAACTTTATTTAAAGCAGCGATCTTTGTGACCTACAGAGTTGACGCATAAGTTATTTTAAATAATTACTAATATACAGCACTTAACACTATCAATGCTACGAGTGGGGCTCCCCTCTTGAAATACCAACTATGTAAGTTGGGAGAAGACGCACAGTCATTGGTCAGGTCATGTGACCTGGAAGAACGTATTGCTTTATGGCCGCAGGCTCTTATAGCGTCATGGAGCAAACACTTTTGCTCTACTATTTTTCAGCCGGCTCTACTACTTGTCATGGATGAGGAAAAAAAAAAAAAGTTTAAACCTTCTGAGGCTAAAAAGAGAAAACATGAAAGGGATTCTGTGAGAGAAAAAACAAAAGTCGATGTTGGAAAGGTGTTGTTCGTTGGCGCAGGCTGAAAGAAGAAGCCAAAAGTAAAACAGATTCTCTTTTCTCAACTTTATTATTAGACTGCTAAGTTACCACTTTGCTCCTGGTATACAGTCATATATATTTATTATTTTCGGGCAGTTACAGGTCTAGCGCCCCTAGTGGCAAAAAGTTACATGGTGAGCCTGTAAGGTTAAGTTAAAACAACACAGAGCGAGTTAGGAAATAAAAAAAAAAATGAAACCACTAAAACATTAAAGGCCTTGGTTTAGTTTTGTGACTGATGACCGTCTTTGTCATGACTTGTTCTTATTGGTTCTAGGGAGAACTTTGTTTGGAACAACATTAAACATAAAGAACTTCGACAAAGTTCTCCAAAGCTCCATCTTGAGGGCTTATGCCTCAGAGTAAAGGAATCAAATCAATCGTTTTGATCTTTTGTGGCCTTCAGATTTTACTTTGACCAAGTGGGAACTTGGGTCATCCTGTCATACAGCACCTACTTACTACAAAGAAGCCCTTAAAGGCTTTGTGCCGGTGTCTGAAGGTATGAGAGACACAACCAGTTTCACAGAGGCTCTACGTTAATATTAGTGGTGGGAACGCTGCAGAATCGACCGTGATAAAACTTTATATTTTAAAGCATGTTGCCATAGCAACACAGACATGTTTGTCTAGACGTGGCACTGCCTGAAATAAGCCCTGGCTGTAGAAACCATATGTTGGAGCTTCGTATTGACTGAGACATTTAGGGCTGCAACTAACGATTACTTTGCAAATCGATTAATCCGTTGATTATTTTTTTGATGAATCTATTAATAATCGTATAACAAAAGGTTCCTCAAAGAAGACTTAAATAAACCAGGTGAAACTAAAACTTTTCCACGTGAGGAGTTCTGGATGGAGCATATTGGTTGAACAATTTTTTTATCTAAAATGCAAAATGTTTATACATTTCTTTGTAATAATTTTGGTATGATTACTGCTCTAAATGGGTCCCTCTGTCAGCTAAAGGCATGTTTAAGAGTCTCTACACTCCAGTTAAGGATTAATTGATTAAATTAGTTGCCGATTATTTTAATAATCGATTAATCTGATTAATTGTTTAAGCCCTAGAGACTAATCTCACTGATAACTGTGCTTATTAACCCTGCAGTTTAAACAGTAAATGTGGATAAACCTTGAAATGAACTGGTTAAGGTCCCGTATAAATCAATCTTTTTTACTCCATGCTTGGTTTAATGAAAATCTGCAGTTTGTTAAATAGAGATTTACAGCCAGATTAAACTAAACACAATCAACCAACTCTGATGAGACGTGAGATTACATTTTTAAGACCACACACTTCTTTGTTCAGTTTTAGACAATTTGTGCTTTGGTTTCTTTAAAAGAAGATAAACTAGGTTTAATAAAAAGGTGTGCAGTCTTGTCATGACAGTCATCAGCTCAAAGTGCCACTTCCTGTAACATGTAACCAAAATGCAAATGAGGTGCAGCGAGAGCCGAGTTCAGACCTACCAGCTGCCTCCTGTTCCTCTTCCAGGTTTCTGCTTTCCTCTTAGAGTTCATATTCTGAAAGGCTGTTGGAAAAACACAAACATTTCTAACTTATTAAGCACCAGATAAAAACATCTTTAAAAGATTCCTCTTTGCTCTGCTGTTGGGCTCTCGAAAATGTTTAGTTTGATAGTTATTCCTAAAGCTGACTATAAAAATAGCTTTAAGAAAGTAAACAGAATCAGGAGTTTGTTTCAGAACCAGCAGTTGGACCCAGAACACTGCAGCCTTAGATCTGCACATTCAAACCAAAACTAGATGATCAGCATAGAGACCTCAGTTAGACGGCATCTAATGGAAGCTGCTTCCAGTCCCTTCACTCGATTCATGCAAGGGTCACTTCTAACAGCGACACCCATCTGCTGACGTTTGGCGGCTTGTAGAATCTTCACTACAAGCTTCACTTCAGGCCAGAACACCCAATCCAATTGTGTCCGATCAGACAGAAAATCGTGTCGGACGAGGTCGTGGCGTTTAGCACTCATTTAAAGCCATTGGTGATGATCACACCTGATACGGTTGCACAGGTCTGACTGAGATAGACTTCATGCAGGGCTCCATGTTAACCATCGCCCGATCTCCCGGGGCAAGTCGTTTTTATTGTTGGAAGAGTACAATGATCGCAAAAAAATTATTTATCACTCAAAATTACTTTAAAATCACCGACAATCGATGAAAACGACCCAGAAGCGTTGCGGACGCCATTTTTGTTTTTTTGTACACATTCTCTTGTGATTTGAAAAAGCCGGGTGATTTTCCCCCAGATGGCGTGATTTATGTCCTCCTAGCGGTAATTTTGATGTAGTTACCAAAACGACAAACAAGCTAGAAAGCGCTATCATATGGCAGTCTTCTGTACAGTGATGCAGGTCATACATTAAAAAATGTTCATTAAATGTTTTTTCTTGTAGACATTGGAGAGGTGCATTTAAATGTTATAGAGCTAAACATGTTAAATTGGTGACCTGTTATGTTATTATTGTCTTGTTGCTGCATTTATT
>NW_015151151.1:123102-137369 GCF_000732505.1 Cyprinodon variegatus | reverse complement strand
GAAGTACAAAAAACATTTAAAAAACAAACATGTTGATATATATACAAAAATTTATATTAGGAACTATATTTATCAAACATTATACTGGGCAAGTAAAAAAGTCACTTGACTTTCACATTTAGTTAGTTTTGGAGTCGCACATCGTTTACATACAGTAAGCGGGACAAACTCATGCAAAAACGATAAATGAAACATAAAAAATAAAACTTTACCCATGATAGTCCAGGAGGACAGAAATCGGATATAGTAGTGATCCTCTTTGGGTCTCACAAAAAAACAAAAATGAGGAGCAGACAGAGCAGGGAAGTGGGGCGAATTGCTTTCACCTCTTTATGAAGAAAAAGAAAAACTTGGATAAAGTTCCCAGACGTCTCTCTGAGAGTCACCTCTCTGCCTCAGTCAGAATAGAAACTGTCCCGCAGCGTTTATTGTTGCGTTTTTCTTTTCTTTAGACGTGGATCTCATTATGTTTTTAATATACGAACATTCTCTATCTGTTCTGGTTTTAGATGCTGCGCAGACTTGTTAAGTGGGGCTTTGCTTTATAGAATCCGCCGATGTTTATTTTTTTATTTATTCTTTTTTTTTTTTTTTTACTTTTCGTAATATGTCCAAGTCAGATGTGGGAAATTGTTTGTGTATAGCAGAGACAGAAGTGGAAAGAATCTGCCCACCCTACCTAGTCGGGGCCTCTCTATACGCAGTCATTGTGACATGGAAAAATAAATCCTATCGACTATAAAGTCATACGCAACCGGTGAGTTCAGGCCTTTAGGGGAACCACCTATCGGTGAAATATATAATATTGGTGACAGACAAAAAACAATCCTGATGTTCATTTATACAGACATGCTAATGAAGCAGCCATGCATTAAGCAGAGGAAGGTAAAGCTTATGTCACAGCTTTAAACAGGCCATCAGCTCCATCCTGCTTGAGCAATGCTGCCCAGTATCAAGTAAGCTAACGAGTTCTACGGGTTAGGCCAGTGGTTCCCAACCCTGTTCCTCAGGGACTCCTGTCCTGCAGAGCCCTCCTTTGAATCAGGTGTGCTGAAACATGCAAGGCCGGGGTCCCTAAGGACCACGGGTGTGAAACACTGGTGAGGCTAACATCAAACAGGCGCAGGCTTCCCTGGTCCTTGGAAGCTGGCGTATTTTAGATTTTTCCCGCTGAACAAACCTGAATCTGATTAGCAGCTTTTGGCTGTGAACTGATGAGAGGCAAGCAGCATGCATGGAAGCAAGCGGCAGATGCATGCAGACGGCGGCGTCGGCGGCTGAATAAAAGAAAAATGGTGCCTGACTTTGCTTACTGAGGTCACTGGGCAGGCTGTGGTTCAAGTTCTTGTAGAAGTCTGTGCGGTGGGCCTTCTTTAGTCCTGTGCACAGGCCGAAGTCAGAGAGCTTCACGTGACCCTGAGACAAAAAAAAAAAAAAAAAAATGTATTCATAAGGAAGGTTGAAATCAAACAACAAATTCAGCAGCTGCTCTTTATGACGGTTCCATAAAATCCCTGTCAGCATCATGCAGATAAAGTGTTTGCTGATGATTTACATACCATTCATTCCGACTCTGAATGCCTGAAATATTTCCAGCCATACCTGTCCTGTAATTCCAGAGGGCCTTGCCTGCAGACCTGCAGGGTTAGAACCCTTCATTGATAACCTGCATAATGCGGCCTCCTGCACCATCAGGAATGGAAATTTATTCCATTTGAATCGAAGCCTTCAGGAATAGCTTGGAGCACGTATACGCTGCCAGATTTTATTAGAAGAAGACATATTTTTTTGCGAGGCTAGTGCTCACAAATATGCCTTTTTCCCCACTTAAAGACCAAGAAAACCGTGTTTTATCATAATTTTCGGGCGAGTTTCTTTTACTTATTCCAATATAATCTGTCTCTTACAGACGTATGTTTTAATGTGATTCCTGCTAGAACTTAACCAAAAGTCAAACGTTGCACGTCATGCTGGGAAACGCTTTCAAGAAAATAAACATTTGAAAGGTTGTTTGTGTCTAGCGTTTTCTTCAGTGTCATGGGAAAAAAAATAAATAAATAAATAAACAAGCTATTGGCTATTTTGGTCATGCATCTAGGTATTCAGTAATTCACCTTAAGAACACAGAGTTAAATCAGACATCCTCCATTGGCAAATTAATACACAAACAATACAAAAAGAATAAAAATGATATACTTGCAGACACACATAAGAGACGTCTTTATAAAACAACCGTTTTAATTTTGTTTTGACATTTTCTTGCGATTTTTAACTTTATCCAGTTCAACTGGAAAGAGATTATATAGAAATCATTAAATACATGAATAGATGACAATATTTCTATTTTGAAGCCCAGGAAACAAACATTTATGTAAAATATTTCTGATATACTAGCTTTTATTTTATTACGCTTTTACTTTGAAAGGCTCCGAATAAACTTTCGGTTCTGATAGTGCAGGACACCTCACAGTGCAGGTCTGTAGATAGACTCTCGTGCAATTCTGGTTAAAACATTCGATAAGGTGAAACGGTCTCAGCTGGATACAGAGACAACCACCGAGTTTCTTCTTAGTCAAACAGCTGCAGACTATTTGGTGTCTACCTTTAAAATAAAACTAAATTAATGATCTATTGATTGCAATATTCCACAAAATTATGGAAAGTTTTCTTGAGAGAGCAGCCGTTCGCAGAAGACGACCAGTTTAAGGTAGAAAAAGTTCAGGGAATCTCCTCCAGATGGAGAAATTGATGATGCAGAATTATAGACAACCTCTATTCACATAAAACTAGGGCTGGGCAAAGGTTAAAATTAATCGTATAATTTGCCTGTTTAATCGCGATTAATTGCATTTTATGTGCATAAAGGGCAATTTTATTTCAATGTTCTGCCATATGAATGAAAGTGCAATAACATTTATTGTGCAAACTTTTAACATCAGCACTTTTTAGTAACATTTTGTGTAAATTTAAACTTAATTTTTTTTTTTTTATTATAACTAAAATACATAATAATAGTGATATAAACTGAAGCTTATTGCCACTGACAGGACATTCTCTACCAACAAAATCCAGAGCCACAATCAGGACAAGAGGGTCAGTTTGTTTAACGCGGGGGGGGGGGGGGGTTTACCAGCCAAGACTATGTTCAATACCAGTTTGAAGCACAAAAAAACCTTCTTTTACATGGGACTACAACATAAAGTGCATGTTTTGCTGGAGTTTCTTTTATTCCTCTTTACTAAGCCAGTTGCTACACCACACAAGTGTAACCTCAATGAAATGTCCTGCATATATTTCAGCGAAATGCCGCCCTTTTGTTTTCATTACAAGCATGTGAATGCAGCACTCCTCACTTCTCATCTATATAATGTGCAATAACACAGAGGTAGTTATTACCAACGAGCGATGTCCAGTAGTCTGCTGTGACAGCAGCTGCAGGCGCATGTTGTTAAGTTGCAGCTCTTTTAGTCCCCTCATTTATTCTTCGACTGATGGTGCGTCTTAATGGCATTTCATAACTGCTGTCATTTCTTGCGATTCTCAATGTTTTTTCAGACCAACATTTTCCACAACAATAAGCAGTCTACAGTGTGTAGCTATCCACTTTGCTATAGCCTTGGTGAGCTTCTCCTGCTTTTGTTTGTCAGTAGTTCTACCAAACATTGAATTAACTGTGGTCTGCCGAGGCTTCACTCCACTCACAGATTCATAAAATTTTTTTGGAGATGTCTACAGTGTGTTTGGCATTTTTGTGACAGTTTAAGCTCCAGTTGCTCCGGTGATAGGAAAATTCAGCTTGACATTGGTTACAAATAACTTTGTTTCTATCATATCCGCAGCCTGGAGGTACTCTAACTGAAAATGTCCATTTAAAAACCCCGGCTTTACCCTTCTCCATGTCTGCTTTGGTTTTTCTGCGATTTGCTTTTTCCTTTTCGGGTTTTGCAACAGCCAGCTCTGCCTTCTTCTTCTGTCTGAAACGCCAGCGGCCTGACAGCCAGGTCCTTGGCGCATTATCGCTACCTACTGTTCCAGAGTCAAACTAATATAACGCAGCAGTTAGCAACAGACTTTAACAAAATAAAAGCAACACGCATTAAGGCGCAATGTTGGCGTTAATAGTCTAAAGAATTAACGTGAAATTAACGCGTTAACTTGCCCGGCCCTAATTCAAACCACACACTATCCAACAGGAGATTTTATCTGAGACACTATCAATCTTCACTAAAGTTATGGTGAACAGAAGCTGTATATGGACCAAACTGCGGCCTTTCTAGCCCGACTCACTCTGGCGTCCAGCAGCAGGTTGTCAGGTTTGATATCTCTGTGGATGAAGCCCAGCTGGTGGATGGAGTCGATGGCCAGCACCGTCTCTGCGATGTAGAACTGAGTGGCCTCTTCGGACAGAGTGTCCATCTTCATCAGTAGAGTCATCATGTCTCCTGCAGCAGACGGGACATCAGAACCAGCTTTAATCAACACTTAAGTCCCATTTACGCTACTCTTTTGAAAGAGTTACGAGATCGGTCCCAGCATGGTAACCGAGGTAACTGTTGAGTGTCAATGGTACGCACAACTGAACCGGCCCGCTGTCAGACACAACCGAACTGTGCTAAACTGGAACTAGTTCATCAGTAGAGCTCAGCGTGGTTCAGTTCAGGTTTGGTTCTCAGATAATAAAGAGCGCATGAGCAGACCATGTCATCTCCTTACAGTCAGCACCCGCTATCAGAAAATTTCAGGCATTCATAAAAATACTAGCTTTCCTGCCGTTTCGCATGATTTCCAGTGATGATTCTGCTTAGCAGTGTGATGAACCTCAACATCTGTCATCATTTCCTGTTTCTGTAAGCCCCAACTATCGTCGTATCTACTTCCCAAAAGCCGACTGTCAAGTAAATTCACCAAAGGCTGCCTTCTTCGCCTGACTCTCCACAAACAACAAAATATCACAATTTTAACCTAACTTCCTGAATGTTTCGGGCGCCGCCATGTTGATTTGCTTGTTTACCTCTAGAGAGCAGTACTACAGTAGATCATCACTAGAAGGCAAGGAACTACGTTAGCGTGATGTGTAAACCGTCGTAAGGAACCAAGCTCGGTACGGTTAACTGATTTTCATTGGGTAGTGGAAATGGAGCATTAAAGAACCAATCAGGTTCTGTTTGAAGGCGTCTTCTTTTAAATGTTGAGGTCAAAGTGAAAAAGATAATGTTTTAAATCATGTTATTTTTATATCAGGTCGCTCCAATCTGTTCAGGTCTTTAAAAAGCACCGGTTGAAGCTGTAAAAATGAAACCTATGATTTCATTGTTTCATCTATAAAAAGCTTACTGCTCTGGTATTAGAACTTTACTCCTGCTTATTTAGCAATTTAAAAATCAATTTGTTCATTTGAAAATGACATATGCCTCTCTTTACACCTTTACATGCCTTATTTGGTTCTTGGGGGCCAGATAAGGCTTTAAGTTAAAAATGTTTTAGATAATTAAAGGTAGCTGTTATTAAAAAAAGATTTTTATTTTATAAACCGATTTTCTCCCAGTTGATAGAATAGATTAATATTTAGTAGAAATGCAGCAGGAACAGGTCAAAGAAGTCGTTTATGAGTCCTTCATTGGTTTTTCTGTTTCAAATTGCAAAAGAAAAAAGATTCTCTTCCTGTTATGTTTAAGTGATACTCGTTTTGTTTGAAATACCGCTGATCGGCCAAAAAAAGGTTAGCAAAATGGTTCTGGGTAAAAATGATCCCAACCAACTATGTAAAAACAAGCCTAATGTGTCAGTGAACTTTATTTAAACACACAGCGATCTTTGTGACCTACGGAGTTGACACAAGAGTTATGTCAAATGAATACTAATATACAGCGCTTAACAGTCTTAAAATACCGACTATGTAAGTTCGGAGAAGACGCACTGTCGTTGATCAGGTCACGTAACCTGGAAGAACGTATTGCTTTATGGCCGCAGACTCCTATATATTCATGGAGCTAACACTTTTGCTCTACTATTTTTCAGCCGGCTCTACTACTGCTCATGGATGAGGAAAGAAAAAAAGTTAAAACCTCCTGAGGCTAAAAAGAGAAAACGTGAAAGGGATCCTGTTAAAGGAAAAACGCAAGACACGCGAACCGAACAGAGACAGTCGAACCGAACAGTTCGGACGGTTTTCAAAAACCGTTCCATCTCTAGTATACAGTCATATATATTTATTATTTTAGGGCAGTTACAGGTCTAGCGCCCCTAGTGGCAAAAAGTTACATGGTGTGCCTTTAATGATAAGTTAAAACGACACAGAGCGAGTTAGGAAATAAAAAAAAAAATGAAACCACTAAAACATTAAAGGCCTTGGTTTAGTTTTGTGACTGATGACCGTCTTCGTCATGACTTCTTCTTATTGGTTCTAGGGAGAACTTTGTTAGGAACAACATTAAACATGAAGAACTTCGACAAAGTTTTACCTCCGGGGAGAAACTCCATGATGAGGTAGAGGTTCATCTTATCCTGGAAGCTGTAGAACATTTTGACCACCCACAGACTGTCTGCTTCCACCAGGATGTCACGCTCAGCGCGGATATGACCCACCTGCAGACCAGGACAGTTTCACATGTGTCCCACACATGCAGGGAGCATAGCTCTGTTAGTGTGTGTGTGTGTGTGTGTGTGTGTGTGTACCTGCTCTTTCTCCAACATGTCAGCTTTACGGAGTATTTTCATGGCATAGACATGTCCGGTGTCTTTTTTCTGAACCAAGCGAACCTGGAATCAGAGCAACAATTCTCCTTAAACACACAAAAAAAGTGTTGAATTTATAAAAGTAGTAAAACAGCTGGAAGCCAGATGAGCATCAGATCATAGTGACCTTTTTAAATGAAAACCTGACAGGACAATGAATCCACTGTGTGGACAGTCGTCACATTTAGCGACAGATTGAAACATTTTTTAAAGTTTATCTGATCTGGCAGTAAGTGTCCCAATGTTTATATCTGCTAATATCGTGCAGTCTGACTTGGCAGCATCGTTTTATTCAAGTAAAAAGCATAGTTTAAGATAAATAAACCTGATGTAATTGAATTCAGTGCATGGTATCTGAATTGAACAGGACAGATTTAGTTCTTATTTTGAAGTGAAATTCTCCCCTCTGAAGCACACTGATCAAGAATTCTCTGTAGCCCTTTCAGACCACAGGATCCACCTTTAGAAAAATACCGACTAGTGCTGAAACAATTCATCGGATTAATCGTGGTTATTTGACTATTGAATAATTGTCAACTAATTTGGTAATTGATTAAATGTTAAACTGGAGTAGAGACTATAAAATATGCCTTTAGCTGACAGAGCAACTGTAATTATACCAAAATTGTACAAAAAAAAAGATTTCCATTTAAGATAAAGAAAACTTTTCCATCTGGATACGCTCCATCTAGAAATCCTTAAATGAAAAAGTTTTATGCCACTTTCAGACTGCAAGCAGCAGAAGCAGCCAGTTTACATGCAAAGTTAATGGCTGACCGGCATCAAGGTGCAGCAAAAGGTCCTGCAGCGCGTCATGAGCATCTGAGCATCTGAGGCGCGTGATGCGCTACAAAAACAGCAGCTGCTGGAGTTGGACAAATTTAACTTTTGCTGTTTGAAGCGCCGCATCAACCAATCAGAGAATCTGATCTGGGAGCTGGCAGGGAGACAGACAGCACTGCTGATGCAGAGCGCTATGATCACTCCTCTGAAACAGTTTATTAACGCCTAAATAAACTTAAAATGTCAAAGCCTTTAGGCAAAATATGTTCGATTTTTATTACTCTGGTGCCTGCAGATTGGATTACGTCCAGGGAAAACTCCTTCCGCGGCGAACAGGCGACTGGGCCGGAGGCTGCTGTTAAACGGGATTCCCATTGACAGAGCATCGTCGGTATACGGGGGTCTGAGCAGCTCCAACGGTGAAATAATATTTTAATACAGGATCTGGATGAACTGACTGCACAGACAATGTTTCAGGTGGACTTTCTCATTTAAAAACATATTAAAACTACTTTTTAGCCACATATAACAGCAAATATCGCTGTCATTCTTCTTCTGCTGCCTGCGGTCTGAACGTAGCATTAGTTTCACCTGTTTTAATCTTTGGAACTTCTGGCTATCCAATTATTAACGGATTAATCATTAAAAAAAATCATCGACAGTTTAATCGATTGCAAACTAATCATTATTTGAGCCCTAATGCTGACATTTCACTGAAAGCGTTAATGTAGGATTCAGAACAAAAATCTATGCAAAGCAAAGACAGCAGCTGCAGCCGAGCCCGACTGATCTTAAACATGTCTGCTCAGCAGGATTCAGTGCAGACGACAAACGTTCTCAACATTTACAGCAGTGAAGGGATTTTAACAGCGATTTGGATCCAAGGAGGGAACCATGAAACCTGAACAGGTTTACATGAACTGCATGTGACAAACTGAAACCCTTCAGTTCTGCTCATCAGCCTCAGGCATCGTTCACACAGCAGCCTCAACTGAACCAAATCTGATTTTTTCCCCACATGCGCCCTGTATCTGTTCTTTTTATGACAGTCTGAACAACATAGATCCGATTTTTTCCAATGCAACCCAGGTCACTTGGCCCTGAATCCGAAACGCATCTGATCTTTTCAAATGCGACGTGTGTCTGAACAGCCAGGTCGCATTCGTCCGACCTGAACGCCATTAGTAGCCGACATAGGTCACTATTCTGCGTCTTGCTACGCAGAAGCGGCAAGAAAAACAACAACCATGGCATAAGATAATGTGGAGAGTATTTATGTTTAATCTCATCTTGAAAAGATTGAGTTTTAAAGGTAGGGAAAGATCGCTTGATGCTCTCCCTCACTACCATCCATGTTTACTTCCATAAACACAGAGCACGCTTAAGGGCATGTTATCCTCCCGCAGCAGTGTGTCGCAGTGAGCGTGTCACAGATATTTTTGATTTATGCCCAATATTGAAGCACGGTCTGCGCTATGCTATGTTATTCCACGCCACAACCCAAGATGGACAATCACCACCTAGCCTTGGGTCTTGATACAGCCGAGGTGGTGACGAAGTGGGGGCAAATTTGTGCGACAACAGAGGGGCATGAGGGCCAAAAAGAGCGGGGATCCAGGAGGAAAAAGGGTCCCAGCGTTCTCGCGCACCTCGCTGTTCTAGCTGGTCCAACTTCATGAGTCGTTTTCCACAATGGCTGTCATAGAAACAAAGCAAGCAGGTAAGGTACCAAACAGGAAATATACGCATAGTGTAGAGCGGATGTTTTACCAATCAGAGGCCTCCTGTCTGCCTCCTGCACAGTCTGCAGTCACCTACATTTTTGGAGAGGTGCAGCAGAGTGCCTGCGGCAGGCGCGGGAGCACATTAGCATTCACTACGACGCACACGCAGACGACCTGTTTTCTGAGTAGAAATCAGCCTTTACTTGTGACGTCATTGCGTCCTCTACTGCGCATGCGGGACACTTAAGCTATATGAATGCAGTTCACACAGGAGATCACATACAAGTCGCATACAACTGGAAATGTGAACGGCAACACAAAAATCGGAATTGAGCATTAAGGCCTGCAGTGTGAACGCAGCCTCAGTAATTACATGCTGGTTTGCTCATTGTGGGACCTTTCTAGTAAATATTAGCTAGTCTTTGAATCCCTGTCAGGGACCCCATCCCTGTAGTGTTTACCTCTCCAAAGGCTCCTCGGCCAATCACCTTCAAGGACTCAAAGTCCTCCAGGCCCAGCCGAGTGCGTTTTAAACGCAGAAACTCTGTTTCCTTCCGTGCATGCTCAGAACGCCGGATACGTTTCTGAAAAACAAGAGAAGCATTTCTAGAAAGGTTACATTCATGCAGTTACTGGCACGCTGAGTTCAAGGTCACTGTGGAACTTTTACAACAGCTTAAAGGGGAACTTCGTTTTTTTTTTTACATTGGGCCTTTGATTATACATTATTACATCATGTTCTACTCACCCATATGAGTTTTGTGTCATTTGGAGCCGTTCTGAAGATATTCCGTTAGGTTATATCCAAGTAACGTCTTCCTATGGGCAACGACTTGAAGGCACAAACTAAACTGTTCATCATTTATTCTTTATGGTACGCCGGCATCCATAACATGTAACATATTTATATGTTTTAAAAACAAAGCAGCGCTCTTCGTAACAGTTCCAAATGACACAAAACTCAAATGGAAAATAATTTTATAACATAAAATCAAGGGCCCAATGTAAAAAAAAAAAAAAAAGAAGTTCCCCTTTAAATTTAACTGGACCCCAGGAATCAAACTAAACAACAAAACCAACACTATAATCCTAAAGTTCCCCACTGCCATCTGTTCAAGATTCAGTCACTGATCTATCAGCTCAAAGAATCACTGACTGTGCATCGAGCTAAGCTTTGTTGTAGGACCTCACCTCTTCATCAGCCAGACCCTCCTGATCCATCACCTTCTCCAACTTTTGCTGTCTGCAGAGAAAATACATTCAATTGTAATCAGTGTTGGTGAAAAGAGCCATGGCTAAAATGAAATCCTCGCCTGTCCAAAGTTGCATTAAAACCAGAAGAAAGTTGTCTTCAGTTTATGGGTTTTAAGCTTCAGTGGATAAATCCATCCGGTCTCATTAGGTCCCACAATTAACTTTAAACATTCTTAATTTAAAAAAATCCCATCCTTTTTGAAGCCAAACTAAACTACAGAAACTAAATAGAAAGTTAAGAGTTCATCTGCAACAGGAAAACATTTCTGATCCCAGTAATCATGTTCTGTAGGAACCAATCCCTGATAAGGAGCATTTTTTATGTCTTTGTTTCATCATTAATGCCCTGCCCCTTTAAAGCAACACTGTGCAACTTTTAGACAGATAAAGATATTTCAGAGAAGTTATAAAATGTCTCAGCATCATCATCATAACCCCTCCTCCATCCCCTCTAGCTGATGTAGCCATTAGGTTCATACATGGCTGAAGGTCCTTAAACTCTTAAAACCATAAGTGGGGGTAATAACTCAGAATGCATAAAATTCCACCGGTAACATTTTTACCAGCAGGTGGAGCCATTGCGCGCAGCTCCAAGCTAACACCAAAAGTTTTCATACCCCACAGCTCTGCAACTCTTTGGCTAGAGTTCTGAAATTTTCTGCATTTGTGGTTGACATGATGTAGAACAAATATAATACAATAAAACCTGCTTTTACCTCAAGAATATCTTTATTACTGCTGTTCAAAAAAGACCTATCATTTCAGAGAATAAAAAAACTCAACTTTAAGTCATGTTTGAACTGATGCAGGTTGGTCTGTGTTGTAGTCACCCAATTTTAATTTATATACTAGGAAACTAGAGGGTGTTAGGTTTCTAATAATGTATTTCACATGTAATTTGGGCTTACAGTTTCTAAGTTATTTGCTTTTCCATTTGGGTATGTGAAATATGCGAGGATTACCCAAAATGAGGTGGATGTTAAGAGGTTAAATTCTCCCCTTCAGACAGACACCTCTGCGCTCTAAAATTAATTAAAGTTAGCATATTGGAAATCCTTCATATATGGTGAGCAAATGGACAGTAACGTTTCTCAGGAAGAAGTTACCCTCCATGCGGTAAGACAGCAGCAGCCTGAGGAAGCGGCTAATAAGCGCATCTGCAGGAACTTCACCTGCACTATTTGTTGAGTATATATGTGTAAACACTGATGTTGTCTGAGAAGCCCAGTCTCTTGGTCATCATCCCAAAGGTCATGCTCCGTTGAAGTCAGGACTGTGCAGAAAGGTCAGGGTCACCCACGTCACAATGCCTCATCCATGTTTTTACAGACCTTGCTTTGTGCAGCCATGTTGGAAGAGGCCTTCTAAAAACTGTTACCACATAGTTGGGAACATCGAGTTGTTAAAAAACTTCATGCTGAACATTTACTGGAAGTAAAAGTGTCAGGCCAGCTCCTGAAAACACAACATATCCCCCCCCGCCCCTCCACAACGAACACAATCAAAGGAAGACTTTTCTCCTGGTTACCAGCAAACCCAGACTAATTTATTGGATTGCCAAATAGGGAAGCGTGATTCATTTCTAGAGGCTCGCCTTTACTGTTCTAGACCCCAGAGGTGGAGAGCATTACATCCCTGCATCCCGTGCTTTGCTCCTTTCATTGTGTGGCTTGGAAACCCATTCCCTGAAGCTCTGTTCATGCTTATCTGAAGCCCACGTTGGAAGTTCTATAGCAATCGACTCTGCAGAAAGTTGGAGATCTCTGTGCACCATGGGCCTCAGCATCTACTGAGCTCTGTTTATTTGGCTTACCTCTTCATGGCCAAGTTACATATCCCAACCACAAATATTTAGAGGGGAGGACATTACACAGCTGGTTTTACTGCACAGGTGGACTTCTATCTCACTGGAATTCACTGAGATCCTAATGTTTGGACAAACAATCTGCATGCCTAGGTGCTTGGATGGGTGAGCAAATACTTTGGATAATATAATGCAACTAAAGGTGGGGCATTAGAAAATAAAATTTAGGTAAAATAGGTGGTTTGGATGCACAATTCTAGGATTTTTGGCTGCAGAACAAGCCTGAAACCATCAGCCGTCCAACACAACGCTTTACAGTTTGTTTAAAGGTCTGTTTGTTTTTTCCACAGAGGTTTGGAGTTTGAGTTTTTCCACTGAGCTTTGGTTAAATAATAGCCTCAACTTACAAGGTCGGGAATGAGATTGGTGAGTGAGGATCTGCTCTCTGTCAATTATTAAAGAAAAACTGCCAAAAAGCTAAAATAAAACAGCATTTTAATAATCAAATAATAGATTAAATGATCAACAAGTTTTAAAAGCTGTTTTAGTGATCCATTAGAGCTTCTCTGCCATATGATCTTACAACCTGGAAAAGGCTTGCTTACATTTAGGACAGGAAAAAGCACTGCTACAACTTTAAAAACACCAACATTAACTTAAACTATTTTAACATCAAAACATCTCAGTAGGTAAAACTGTCAGCTCACAGGAAGAAAACACCAAATGTTAAAAAGTGTAATTTCCCCAATGATCTAAGCTTTGTTAATTAAGAAAAAAATTCCTTGCAGCTCTTAAAGACGAAAACCAAACAGGATTGAGAAAAGTGCACTGATGTAACCTGTCACAACAGGAAACAGCCCTGCCCTAACTTCATCATGACATAGCCCACATCCTGATGAAACATGTTCCTTCTTTCAACTTCATTAAAAAAAGAAAAACTGTCAAACTAAACAAGAAATGCTCGACTGCTCATACATGCTACGTTTGCGGAGCTAAAAGGCCTGATTCTTACCTCATCTCTCGCTCCTCATGCTGAGCGATCAGATTACTGTAGAAGTTCTCCAAGGTCACTTTAGCCATGGTGACCCGTTCCTTGGTGTGGTTACTCATAGAGGCACACGAGCTCGGCCCGGTCATCGCCATACTTTGCCTGGGAAGATATGATCGTTTGAGTGACCAAAACAACGTGGAACCAAACAGAAACAGGATATCTACAGTCATGGCCAAAAGTATTGACAATGACACAAATATTATATTTTCACCCGATCTCCTGCCCTCTGGTTTTCATGTCAGATGTTGTCATCACATACAGAAACACAATTGCAATCATATTATGAGTAACAAAAGCTTTTATTGACAGAATGAGTTCATGCAGCAAGTTAATATTTGCAGTGCTGACTCCTCTTCTTCAGGATCTCTGCAATTCTCCCTGGCTGCTCTCAATCAACTTCTGGACCAAATCCTGACTGATAGCAGTCCATTCTTGCACAATCAATGCTTGCATTTTGTCAGAATTCCTAGGTTTTCGTTTATCCACCCGTCTCTTGTTGATTGAACACAAGTTTTCAGTGGGATTAAGATCAGGGGAGTTTCCAGGCCATGGACCCAAAATCTCTATGTTTTGTTCCCTGAGTCAGTTAGATATCACCTTTGCTTTGTGGCAAGGTGCTCCATCATGCTGGAAAAGGCATTGTTCATCACCAAACTGCGCTTGGACGGTTGGGAGAAGTTGATCTCAGAGGACATTCTGGTACCATTCTTTTTTCATGGCTGTGTTTTTAGGTCAGACTGTGAGAGAGCCGACTCCCTTGGCTGAGAAGCAACCCCACACATGAATGGTTTCAGGATGCTTTACAGTTGGCATGAGACCAGACTGGTGGTAGCGCTAACCTCATCTTCTCCCAACAAGCTGTTTTCCAGATGTCCCAAAAAATCGAAAAGGGGATTGATCAGAGAAAATGACTTTC
>NW_015151151.1:117267-122622 GCF_000732505.1 Cyprinodon variegatus | reverse complement strand
CCTGTCCTCATCACCACCCACACCTGTGTTAATGGAGCAATCACTGAAACCATGTTAGCTGGTCCTTTTAAGGCAGGGCTGCAATTATGCTGAAATGTGTTTTGGGGGATAACGTTCATTCTGGAGTATATGCAAAATGCCGTTATAAAAACTGAAGCAGTATACTTTGTAAATATTAACATTTGAAACATTCTCAAAACTTTTGGCCATGACTGTAGTTATTACACAAAGCAATAATATTCAACAGGTTGTTAATTTAAATCTAAGGCCTTAGGTCACATTACAACACAGAGCTGTTTGTCATTTAATACAGTGTTAAAATGCACATTTAGGGGACATCTATTTCACTGTTTTACATAATTGAAAATTAAACTTCAATTGCTTTATAAAGTTTAAATCTAAATAAATTTTTATTTTCTTTAAAAACAATGGATCCAATAGGATCCCTACTTTATTTTATCATTCTGCTTCATTCTATATCTATTCTCCTATTCTGCAGAATCTGTTAGTTCAATCTCTAATGTTCTGCTTTCTCTGCTTTTTCTCATATTAGCTTTACATCCTCAGTTCCTATTTGGCTGTGACTCCATCCTGTTTCTCTGACTGTGACTGGCTGGATGTGCTCTCTTCGTCCTCTGGCATGGGAGCTGGCTCGGAGCTCGTCTGCCTGGCTGAGTGTTTTCTGGAAGGGGCCGCCTTTTACAGCTGCTTTTTGTATGCCTGCTTCCGTCTCCTTGAACCCCAGTCTGCCTCAGCAAATAGCCGCTCACACTGAGCCTGGTTCTGCTGGAGGTTTCTTCCTGTTAAAAGAAGTTTTTCCTCTCCACTGTTGCTAGAAGCATGCTTAGTGTGAGGGATTGCTGAAGAGTCAATGAGTCGATGCAATCAACTGGTTTTCCTTAGACAACTTTGAATCAATGACAACTTTGAATCAATCTAACTGGATGATCTGGTGAATTGAAAAGTGTATTGAGATTACATGTGATGTGAATTGGAGCTATAGAAACAAACTGAATTGAATTGGATATCATAGGGCCAAGAAAAAAAGTAAAATATCTTAAACTAATCTGCCTTTAGTTTTATAAGAGTAAGGCAAGATAAGTTTTAAGGTTTTTTTTTCTTCAGTTAGATGGTAAATGAAACAGGAGATGGTTTAGCATTATAGAGAAACTATTAGGACATTTAGAAAGGTTACGACGAGGAACAACTAAATTGATAGTTAATAATAGTTAATAACCTGAAAAATCCAACATCTATGAAGGTCAGAACATTTTTATATGGGAGGAGATTTAAACAGATAAGAAGTTTAAAACATCAAACAGTCTAACTAGTATTATAAACTATGGACTGTGAAAAAGACAAAATGGTAGCTTGCTATGGAGTCAGCGATATATCAATATCCAACATTGATTTGTACAGGAATTGCTGTTATCTTCAGCCCGAAGAGATGAAACTGTTTAACAAAAACAGCAACATGGCGATCAACTACTGTAATAAAAAAGCAACATAAAATAATTTAAAACAGGCGGATCGTTGGCCTTTACCTTTTAGGAAAACCGGATCTAAACTTTTAAAAACACCCAGAATCGGTACCGGGAATGTTATTATGGCGTTTTAGGCTTACTATAAAACTACTTTTCTACTTTAATTTAAAGAGCAATCGCTAAATTAAGCATTACTAATCCATCCACAAACTAAAACAAACAAAAACAAAGACTGAGTCCAGCTCGGACCTAAAGGAGGAAACACTAGAAGTGAGCCAGACAGTCGGAACAACACGGAGCTAGTTTCGGTAGCAACGGAATGATACGCACCAAAAATCACTTAGCAAGTTAGTTGGTTATCCTGGATTTTAGGTATCAGTTCAAACCACCATTTGACGTCATTCGGCACCTTTTAACCTTCTCCTCGATCATAAATTGGTCTCTTCACCAACTTCCAGGTTCACAAATTACCCTATTTACCTGCTAACATCACTTTAGCTAGCTAGTTAGCTTTTAAAGTTCCAGTCTGCAACAAGTTTTCCATCAAGGGTAACTACGCTTCCGGGAAAGGAATTCAATTTAAAATAATAAAACGGAAGTCCAATGTTTAGACGTTTATTTTGAAATCCTGAAACGGAACTTCTGCTTTCATTTCAGCTAGCTGCAAGAGCTGAAGTTCTTTAGGCAAACAGCTAAGTGAAAGTTAGCTAGTAAACGTTAGCTAGTTAGTCAAAAGCCAAACATGACACAGGAAAGCAGTAGAGTTTTACTTTATTTAGACAGTGAACGCGTGTTGAAGTCCGGGAAACTGACACAAACCGCCTCAATAGAGTATCTACGTGGTCAGTCTTTGTTCGCTTACCTTGATCGAAGGTGCGGTAGCTGCTCGGGCTCTTGTTCTGCTAATGATGGGGGCGGTGATCGCCCTGTCTTTGAACTCAGTAGGACACCTAGCGGCTCCAACCTGTCCTCACATGTTCAGACCTTCAGCCAACCAAACAGGTTACAGAACAAAGGACAGAAGTAAAATCAGTTCAGTAAATAACTTTAACTCTGCTGCATCACATGTTTGATAAATGTTTTAGATACTTAGTTCATTTATCATACCATCCAAAATATTTAAACAAATAAATGCCCTTTTTTTTCCAGAAACGCATAAAAAAGTATCACTTTATTATCATTAGATTCCAGATTTTAATCAAACTGAACAGCTTTATATGGAGCGCCAACACTGACATGATTAAAAATAAGTACAGAAATAAATTCATGCTCAATTAATACAATTAAAAATGTTAAATATAATACATTTATTAATATATTTCAATTTGCTCATTTTATTTATTCACCTTTATAATAATCACCCTATTTGTTTAATGTCATATTTTTCAGCTTTAATATTTAATTTTTATACGAATTTATTTCTGTGTACGCTTTAATGTTGTCTGTTTATTTTTTTTATGTCTGATTTTTACGCTGTTCAGACAAAAATGCTGTGCTCTCTTGGTTTGTTACTGTTGTTCTAGAATCACGCAAATGGACTCAAAAATAACAAGGTGTGCATTTCATATAAAAACAATAAAGTAACCTCAAACCTGTTAAAAGTTAAGCCCAATAAACTTTTATTTTAGTTTGAATGTTTATTTACGCATATTTCAGAAATTATGAAAACTTTTCAAAAATCTTTCCTCATCATACACTAGCTTGTTAGTGCTGTCCTTTTGTCTTATGCTGCAATCATTTAAAAACAACAATATTAATATATTAAACATTTCTTCAAATAATTGCATTTTCCTTTAGTTTGAAGCAGGTAAATGAGATGCTTTGCCTATAGAGCCAGTATTTTTGCCCTTAAAATAAAACAGATATTACACATTTAATAATGCCTTTTGCACCATGTTTCTTCTCACACACTGTTTACATTCTATCACTGCTGCATTTTATGAATGGGAAATGTTCATTTCACTGCTAAGCTGCTGCTCATTTACTGTGTGAAAGCTGTATAAATTAAATTTCCTTTTGTATACACTCGATGTATACAAAATGACAATAAAAGTTGCCTAGTTAATGTATAATATTGATGTGTTTTTCCTATTTTAATCATAAACAATCCTCTTCGACTGGCAAGTTGTCATTCTTAGATGCTCAAAACTTGGTAAACCGATTATTTCAAGAAAAAAATGACTTCCATATATCTAATTTTTTTCAGTGTAGCGCTGGTGGCTTCCAAGCTGTGGATGTAGTTATTACCCCACTGCACAAACATGGCCTATTTTTAAGAAAATAATACATTCTTCTTTCAATTGATATAACAGATATTTTCAAAAAATAAATAAATAAAAAATAGGTGAATAAAATAAGTTTTTAATGATATTTAAATAGGTCCACCACTATGTTGTGGAGCTGGTTACCAGAGTTTATTGCTGTCACAGGCATGGAGCAGCTCAACACTGGTAGGGAGTTTTCATGATAACAGGAGGTTTCAAAACCTATTTGACTGAATTACTAAAAGACAAAAACATTAATATTTTTATGAAAATTGAAAGTAAGATTAACAGGAAAAATTGGAACAAAGTTATTTTGAGACGGATTTTCTATTATTAAATAGTTCTTTAATGACTAGGTTTCTGCAAAGGAAATAAAGCACAAACAAAAACTATTAATTCTACCAATATTCTATATTTTCAAAAATGGTTAAATTCTACCATTAGGTGACCTGCTTTATCTGCAGGTTGTTTACCTGATTTACATTAGCATAATATCCAACAATCTATTCATCTGTTCAGATAAATATAGATCTATATAAATTGTGAACAATGAATTTAAAAGAGGCTAAATGTAGTTGATTTAATGCGATGCTCTGTAATTAGCAGAGCAGCGTGACTAGATTCGATCTTTTCTGAGCAGCTTTTGATTGTCTACCCTTTAAGCATAATTTTTCAAATATTTTTTCATGACTGAAGTTTAAGCTTGGATTTACATCACTGTATATTTCAATAATTGCCTGATTTTATTTATTTATTTTTTTGCTTTGAATAGAAAAGCATAGTTTAAGCGACAAATTAAAAGAAACTAATAATGATAAATGTCAGTTTGAAGTAGCCCTGTGTAGAAGTGGTGATCCATCCCAGCTTAGTGACGCCATCTTCAAACAGCTGAACAGGCCAAAGAGCTGGAGAGTGATGGAAGATCAACTTTATAACATTTTTGGGTTGATTGCAAACATAATGCAGGTAAAACTCATATCCTAAACTAGATTTTAAACATTGTGATTAGGATTAGTATTACTATTAAGAACCTACTAACACTTTCAAAAAGCTTTTTTTTTTTTTAAATCATGATGCTGAAACACCCCGTTTATGGCGAAGTCTTTGATCCAATAAAAAGCTCCAGGACCCAAAACTGAAAACAAATTGTGTCATTTCCAGGCTCACCACTAGAGGGCGTCTGTAGACCATGGATGATGAGTTTTCTTGTTTAATTCTACTTGATTTAAATCTCTTTTCAATTTAGTTCAAAACAATCTTACTTTTAAGTTGAATTTATTGGTTTAAGAATCGTATTCAGATCTCTTAAATGATAAAAAAAAAACTTAAAAGTTTTCTAAACAAATTACATTTGTTGTGATGCATTATATTTAAAGTAAAAGTCTGGTCATATTCAGAATACAAACTTCTGAAAGTACTTTAAATATGAAATTATTACATACTGTTCAATAAATGCTCAGTGTTTTTAATTAAGAGTAATTTTTATGTGAATGTGCTTTACTGGAGGTTTGTGACGTCACGGTGCGGTATCGGCTGTTGATCAAGTCCCAGTGCTGTATCTGGTGTTTGTCACAACGCGCTATTATCCAAGTCATCTTGAAAACATT
>NW_015151151.1:114373-117117 GCF_000732505.1 Cyprinodon variegatus | reverse complement strand
CAGATGTGTCTAGTAGTTCCCATTGATTTAGCTTGTAAAGCGGGGAGAATGGCGCTAGGCTTACCGCACCGTGAGTGTGTACATTTTAACAACTTTTACTGTAATACACCTTGAAAAGCTATTTTTGGTTTGTAAAAGTTGCAGATGAAGAATGTTGCTGTATGATTTTTTCTACAAACACTGGCTGCTGGGAAATCAACCTATTTCCACTCAAATTAAACCCGGCAAAGCACATCCACCCCAGGGTCCCTCGTGTGGTTCATGTGGAGATGTTTGTAGAATAAAAGTGACCAAAAACAGCCCATCCATGTTTTATTTCATCTGATTTTTTTAATTGGAAGGAATTTTAGAAACATTTTCATTTATACACACTGAAGAATTCAGTTTTTACATAAAATTTGAGACTCTATACAGTAACAACAGTGAAAGTAAACATTGGATGCATCCTAAAACTAAACTCCTCAAGCATTAAAATCACATCAGAAGGTCCATGGACTGAATTAAATCTATATAAGAAATGATTTTCCTGTTCATTAGCGTCCAAAAGGAGGCCACAGTCTAAAATTCACCTCACTGTCAGAAGTTTCCCATACGCCAGTGTTTGACACTGTGAGTAGCAGCACCACGGTCATACAGTAATTCACACTTTGACAAATAATTATATTAAACCAAACTTAAAAATAATTAAAAAAACACAGTGCAATATTCACATCTTTTCCTATCTACGCTCCTACTATTTATAGATATATTTACACCCAGAGTCCCAAAGTGTCAGCTAGTGTTTCTTCGATTTCTCGCTTTTCTTCTGATATTCGGCGATCTTTCTGTGAAATATTCCTGCAAAACAAAAGAACAGATTTGGTTGGTGTGAAGAGAGCAAAAAGGGCTGCTAAAGCCAGGAGGGGGTTGACCAATAGGCAATACTAGGCAGTTGCCATAAAACTCTGTCTACATGTATGGTTAATACTGAATTGTGCACATTAGCTGTTTTTGATAATAAATGATGTCGCTAAAATGTCATCAGAACACTTCTAATATTCAGTGTCCACCATATTGGATCAGTCCATTTGCTGCACATGTTTAGAAAGGTCCAAACAGACAGCAGCAAACCATTTGAAAACAAGCAGTGTGAAGAGCAGTGTTGCAAACTTAGCACTTTTGTAGCTATATTTAGCAAATTTTCAGACCCCTCTAGCATTTTAATTTTAAAAAGTGCCTAAAGCCAAATCTTTTTCTGCTGGCAGAGACTTTGGCTACAACATATTACAACAAGTAATTTCCCTCTGGGATTATTAAAGTATTTCTGATTCTGATAAAAGCACCAAACTCTGCTCTCCAGAGCAAGTAGATTTTGAAAAAGCATGAAAAGTCAGCTGAGTACAAAACATAGAGAGGAAATCAGCAGGGAAAGGGACAAAAGGAGAGGGACAAAATGTAGAACTAATAATGTACGTCTATTCTATTAATATTTTCTGTATCTGTATAATGGGTCTGTTTTATGAGTTGTCTTCTTAATTCAGAGGCCTCCCATCCTGTCTTTGCCTAGGGCCCCAAATTTCCTAAATCCGCCCCTGGCTGAAGCATCAGTGAGACCATCTCGGTCAACAGAAGGAGTAGCAGTTCATGGCTGAAGTGAGTCTTTTATCACACAGTGAAAGGTCCTGATTTCTGTAGTGGAGATGGACGGGCGAGAGAAACCACCCCAGAACACCTCGCTGACTTTAAAAGGTTCCTCTAATGAAACCACACCAACAGCCGATGCACTGTAAGCAAGCTGAGTTTCTAAATACTGCTGCCTGCTTTATAAAAGCATGTTCACAATAACAGAGACTGCACAGGCTGCTGCAGCTCCACGTCTGTGCAGAGCTGTGCAGGTCACAGCTCCCCAGAGGGCTGAGTGTGTGCAGGAAAGAAGAACAAAGAGCAGCATTAACGCTTTTGATCTTTTAAGAGAACCAATGAGTTTCTGAAGCCAGAGAAAATATGTTTCTGTAAGTTCTGTCTAGTAGCACCAAGCACTGAAATAGAAAATATGGTGTGATACAAACCAAATCATTAATGATTAAAAAAATAAATAAAAAGCACACAGTAAACCTGGTGAAATTAGTCAAACACCTAATTTTCCTGCTCAGACTAACAATATTCTCCACAGGAGCAGAGGCTGAGTTTAATAATGACTCATGTCAGTTATAACCCTGGTAACAGATGACAAAGAGATGCCTGCTGAGCTCTTGTAACTTTGCACAATAAACATCCTCATGTTGGAATCACATAAAACCTGCAGTTTTCAGAGACATTTGTAAAAACCTAGCAGCTCCATCTCAGGCTCCAAAGCTATCAGCTAGCATGCTAAATGCTTAAGATCATGAGCGGGAAATGAGAAGCAATTTAAAGGTCTTCTGTCTGCAGTAAATATGGCAGCAGGTTAGCAAAGATTCATTTCACTGAACCTGAGACTGGTTGAGCAACATAAGATCCAAGTGGACATGTTTGGACATAACTACTGCAGCAAGTTTGAGAAAAACCAAACACAGCAGAACTGCACAAAGCCCTCATAACTATGGAGCACGATGAAAGAGAAGTGAATGTTTTTTAAATATTCCCCAATCAAAGCAACAACTTTTAAACTTAGAGGCTGAGAAAGAAAGAGTAGCAATAGGTCAGTAAAAGCCAGAATCTATGACTTACTAACAGAAAGTGTGGAAAGTGCTTTTAGTCTTGGGCCGTTTCTCAATTCACAAGAA
>NW_015151151.1:109096-113076 GCF_000732505.1 Cyprinodon variegatus | reverse complement strand
AAAAAAACATGAAACGATTCTCTTGCGGACGTATCGATGCATCGGATCGTCGGCGGTTGGATCGATGCATCGATACAAAACGATTATTATTCACACCCCTAGTCCTCGCCAAGTATGTTCTTGAGAAGAACACAGGAAAGATACGGGAGCATGCAGCATAAATGTGGGTCAGTTGGAACAGAAGAGTACTTGTGACGTCACCACACGCCCGGCTCGTCTGGAGCTGCATTTCACCTTCTGGTATTAATTGTCTATGGATAATAATAACTTCTTACTTTTTTCATTAAGTGGGGAGATAATCAATAACAAAGTCAGATAAACACAAACCAAATGAAAATATTGTCAAATAAAAAATATAAAAAATCCTATGCCGAGAGAGTTAATGCTGATTAATGTACACTGTCCCTGTCAAATAAATAAATAAAAATAAATGAAAAAAATTAGTGAACATGATGCATAAAGAATCATAGAATTAATCCATAATTGAAAGAAGAGAGACCCAGAATCTTCAACATTTCAGAGAACGTGTCACAGCAGCACCGTTGGATGAATTCTCGGTTGAGCTGGCGGTCCTTTAAGGTGGACCTGCAGTGATGCAACATGACCCAGAATGCTTTGCTCTCACCTTGAGGCTGCCCCAGCGGCTGCTGCTGTTCCGCCTCCTGAATAAACAGGTCAAACATCTGCGTCTGGATGAACTTCTTGACAAAGTGTCGGGTGGTCTTGGACTCGATGGCCTTGTAGAAGCGTCTCTTCTCAAACTCACCGGGGCCTTCTTTTGAGTATTTGACATAGGAGGCGTAATGGCCAACGGTTCGAACAAAAAAATGGAGGAAGGCTTCCGACACCACGCGGTTCACTTCCTCCACCTTCTTAACCTCCTCCAAATCTGAAGCAGAAGCAGAGAAAGGGTTAAAAAGATCCTCCGAGCTGCCGTACCTGTTTGACTTGAGTTGACTCACTTGAAACTTTTTTTCTCTGACCAATAGCATCCAGTATTTCTGCCTGAAGCTTTGGGGGAAGAATTGAATCCTCGTCACCAATCTGCACAGAAGGTTTTACATCGTTCAGGAAATTAGAGCTTTACCTTTAATTTCGAAATGAAAAAACAACATTGGAGCAGAGATGGTGCGGTTACTACGACACTTACAGTCACCAGGAAAGTCTTCTCCTTGTTCTTCGATAAGTCAACCACCAGTAACTGTTCAGCACAAAGTAAAGGTCACAATGAAATGTTGGGCTGTTATAAGATACATGAACCATTCATTAAAACAGCACAGATGAACAAAACAGAACAGGCAGATTCTTTTTATAAATGTAAAAAACTTTTGAAGCATTACATTTTTTTATGTAACAAATAAGAAAAATGATAAATTAAGTTTAACAAAAACTTGCTTGAACAGCTTCACTTTTCAAGCAACATCAAAAACGAATCAATGACATTTGGTTCTGATGTAGCTAAAAATATCTTTAAATTTGCTAATAAATACAACGATGTTTGATAAAAATCCTTCAAGCTTTCAAAAAAGTAGTGCGAAATTACTTGTGCAAAAGAATTTGCACATGCCTTTAGTAGTGAGCTGCAGATGATGTATGACTGTGTGTCATACATCACCAGATGGCCCCTCCCACTGAGCCTGGTTCTGCTGGAGGTTTCTTCCTGTTAAAAGGGAGTTTTTCCTCTCCACTGTCACTACAAGCATGCTTAGTGTGACAGATTGCCTTCAAGTAAATGAGTCGATGCAATTAGTTGGTTTTCCTGAGATAGAAAACTTTGAACTAGATAGAAATAGAAATAAATTTGACTGTATGATCTGGTTGAATTGTAAAGAGCATATCCAGCCAGTCACAGTCAGAGAAACAGGACTACACTTAAAAACAGGCCAATTTCGAACACCTATAAACAAAGGTGTTGGTAGCAGCACGGCTCATCTCCAAGACGAGCTCCGAACTCGACAACCTTCGCCTGATTCAAAAGAATCTCCAAAAATAATCAAATATACCAAAACCTGACAGTGCTCATAAGGCCTGGGCAATGAATTGCCTTTGCAACATACTCTCAATTTAACCAAACACAATTTTTAAATCGCAGAGCCACTGATTTTTAATCACACTATATTTCAAAAGAGTAAGACACTAAATTCTCATTCATAAATATACCCAATAAATTGAGCGCAAAGATGAATGAGAATTGCTGAAAATTTTTTCTCATGTCTTTGAGAAGCAATTTGTGATTTTGTCTGTGAAAGGTACTATGTTAGTAAAGTTTGTTTTATTATTAAAAAAACTGAAGACTAATTATTGCAAAAGGGGTGTCAAAGTATTCATCAATGGCCGTGCATAGTTACAGGAATGTGATCTTTCTAGGTTTGTGTTCTTAAAAAATGCTTTACACCTTTTTTATAAAGGAGTCTTTATTGTGTATAGAACTTTTAGGAAAGAGATTCATTTACTGTGATTTGAAATAAGGTTGAAATATAACTAAACGTGGATAAAGTGCCACATTGTGAATATTTTCAGGTTGCACTGGAAAGATCACTGACAACATTCCTTCAGTAAGATAAAGAGTGTTGCATTAAAGATTTAGGATCCAGGGATCTCTGTCCATTAAAATTAATTACAGATTAAAGTTTACCATATCTGGTGTGGTCCGGTTAAGTTGTGCCTGCCATTTACAATCAACAATTATCTCTGTTGCCGTGCTCGGACTGATCTCTGCAACATTTCAAGAGGGTAGCGTAAACAGGGTTATAGACTAGGAATTCAGACCAAGTTACCTCAGTTCCATTTTACCTGAACTACTGTACAACTAAATGATTAAACATTTAAACAGGAAGGATTAAAAGTCTCCCTTCAGCCCTTTAGCTGGCGATTAAACGCTTCATGTGGGTTTGTCCACAAAGACAGGTAGATAGATTTGCAGCTAGCAACAGATTCATGCATGCAAGTAAGTGTAAAGACTTTTTCACACAGTGGTTACAGTAAAGTCCTGTATCAATGCATTCTGGGTATGCAAGCTTTCAACAACTGAAAGCCTGGGCTGAAACATCTACAAGATGGGGTTAGAGCAAAGGAAAAGCAAAATATTTTATTATTCTTAGCAAAATTGTTTAGCGCTAGCGCTAAGAAAGGAACAGTGAAAAGGAAAAAGATTTAAAAAAATACTTTTTTCATATTCTTCTTCCTCTAACGTCCTTTAACAGGCTCCATTGCTTCTTGCTCTCTGCAGGCTGTTAATGTTCAACCTCACCAGTAAATTTATTCTACTAGTGTTACTATTGTTGTCATTTCTAACAGCCTAAATATGTTCACATCACCACAGACTCTCACCTTGGTCATTGCACCTATGCTTCTTTATCACCTCAGCGACCACAGACATTTTTGCATATATAAATAGAGACTCAAAACTACAATCTGATCTAGCCTTGATAAACCTCACTGCCTGTGGTCTTTCTAGCTGCATGTTTCAGGTTTTTGCTACAATGTTTTTCTAATAATTACCATATGGGCCGAAATAATTAATTAGATTAATCATTAGTGTTGCGCCGATGCTATTTTTTGGCCCAGATACCTTCCTGTGCAGCATCGGCTGATACTGAAACCATACTAATACCATCTGTTTGAAATTGATGTGTGTGTGAAGAAGTGCATACTAGTTGGATGTAAAATAATAATAATTGCCATCATGGCTTTGTCAAGCTGCTGCCTGCCTTTGTGAAGCAGGAAAAAGACTAATAAAAAGTGAATCCAGTAGAACTTTTTATTGCCTACCTGGAATGGGTGACAATAGTTGAATAAACTTTTGGCTCTCAAAATGGTATCGGTGCCCTATTTGTTGGTACTCACTGATACTGATACCACCATTTCAGTGCTGGATTGGGGCCTCTGCCCAATACTGGTATCGGTATCACTTCAACACTATTAATCATGATGACTCGATTATTGAAATAATAATCGATAATATAATAATCAACTAATTT
>NW_015151151.1:106376-108044 GCF_000732505.1 Cyprinodon variegatus | reverse complement strand
GGACATGCACTATGGAAGCCATTCTGAAGCAGCCAGGGGGGGATTCTGCATGAGCCAAAAAGCAGAGACAGGAGCAATTGTCAAAATTTTGGTGTCGATCATTCGAATGCATCCTGGACACTACAGAAAATGGGCTAAAAGTGTTAAAAACCGGAATTTTCCTTTAAAGTTTTTGGGCCATAATATAAAGCTTCAAACTCAACGCTAAGTCTGACATTTTGAATTGAAAAAGCTTCCTTGATATTTATCGTTCTATCGTACTATAATCATTAGATGCAGCCCTAATTATGACAGAATTCCACTTTGGATTAATAGAAGGACACTAAATGCTGCTTTAATCATATTAGGCATAGTTCGGGCTACAGCTGATGGTTAGATCACCTTTGCCTTTATTTTTGCACATGATTTTATAAATGTAAACTTTTTCAAGATCAGAACCAAAGACCATTCAGGCTAAATCCAGCTTGGACTCACATCATTCTGGTCGGTGACTTGGTCCAGCAGGCGCTTCTGGACCCCCAGCAGGTAGGGTGTGGGAGCCATCACCACGTCAATCAGGATTTCTGGAACGATGGAGATGAAGGTGTGCTGCCAGGTGAAAGGATACAGGAGGGCAGCAACAGCGTGAAGGACCTGAGACAATGTCCTGCAGACAGACAGGTCAGAAATCAACAAACCTGATGACACATCGTATTTCATCAACGCATGCATAGAAGCAGAAAAGAGTCACGTTCAGTCACACAGATGTAACAGAACAAGATTTTCTAGTCTGCCATGATTGTTTTTAAAACACTGAAGAGTTGAAGGGATGTACATTCTCTACATAAACATCCGATCTGATTCATCACTGGGGAAAAAATGCTTTTCTCAAAGTCTTGCAATTTTTCGTTCCGCAGGAACCAAACCAAATGTTAAAGGTGCTACTAGCTGAAAATAAAAGCCAAAACAATACAAAACAAAACTGTTGAACAGTTCAGTAAAGGTCCTGTAACTGCAGCAGTGAGGGCAGGAGCTAACACTATGCTGAACATTGACTTCACTGGGTCTCACTAAAGGAGCTCCAACACATTCAAGCAGTTCAGAAATGATTCATCCCTGAAAGCTCAGCTTCAGTTTTTAGATAAATTAATGCAGGACCTGCAGAGTCAATGACCTGGAAACCGTCGCTCTCACAAAGGTAGAGGAACACCCCAGGCGCACGCCCTTATGTCTCAACAAACACACATTTAAAGGCTAAGCATTGCAACAACACACCATTGCTGCTGTAGCTCCCACAATGCATTGTGCTGTTCACATCTACTGACATCATCATCCAATAGGCTATGAGAGCAGAATAAAAGAGGAACCTACAGCCACCTGCTGCTGCAGCTGATCACTAACCAAAATAGCTAACAAAGACACAAGCTGCAACACTTCTGGATACAGATTCATGAACAAGATCCTTGTTTACACTAAAAGTTAATATATAAGTCAGTGTAGTAGTAGGATGGTTAATTTGTCCCTCAGTAGTAAAATGCATTATATCAACATCAAACTGAGGGGAAAAGCTCTAGTAAAGTATGATGACAAAATTACTTCATGTTCTGACCTCAACAGTATGCTTAACCCTATAATGCCAAATGTATCATATTTGATACATACGGTTTCTGAAATGTTTTGCGTCTGACA